>NW_026993005.1:0-22591 GCF_028769735.1 Zonotrichia leucophrys gambelii
ATCGGTTTTCAGGAGCCAGCCGCCACTCCCAGCCACAGGTCCCCAAACAAATCTACGGCCCTTTTCCCTGGAATAAAACTGACCTGCCCATCATCTGGCTGGCAATTGCAGGAGCCACTTGGTCCATTCAAACGCCCAACTTGGGCACTGATGCCACCTTTCATCTGGGAAACCCATCCTGCGTATCGTGGATTTTCAGGAGCCAGCCGGCCACTCCCAGCCACAGGCCCCCGAACACAAAACCCCGGCCCTTTTCCCTGGAAGAAAACTGACCGCCCGCTCTGGTGGCAATTTTCAGGAGCCACTTGCCTCTATCACAACCAGCCCGACTCGGCACTGGTGCCACCTTTCATCTGGGAACCATCCTGGTATCGGATTTTCAGGAGCCAGCCGGCCACTCCCAGCCACAGGCCCCGAAACAAAAACCACGGCCCTTTTCCCTGGAAATAAAACCAACCGCCCCGCTTCTGGCTGGCAGATTGCAGGACCACTTCCTTATCAAACCAGCCCGACTCGCACTGGTGCCACCTTTCATCTGGGAACCATCCTGCGTATCGTGATTTTCAGGAGCCACCGGCCACTCCCAGCCACAGGTCCCCAAAAAAACTACGGCCCTTTTCCCTGGAATAAAAACGACCTGCCCTCTTCTGGCTGGCAGATTGCAGGAGCCACTTGGTCTACAAACCAGCCCGACTTGGCACTGTGCCACCTTTCATCTGGAACCATCCTGCGTATCGTGGATTTTCAGGAGCCAGCCGCCACTCCCAGCCACAGCCCCCAAACACAAACCACGGCCCTTTTCCCTGGAACAAACTACCGCCCGCTTCTGGCTGGCAGATTGCAGGAGCCACTTCCTCTATCAAACCAGCCCACTGCACTGGTGCCACCTTTCATCTGGAACCATCCTGCGTATCGTGGATTTTCAGGAGCCAGCCGGCACCTCCCAGCCACAGGCCCCAAACAAAACCACGGCCCTTTTCCCTGGAATAAAACTGACCTCCCGTCATCTGGCTGGCAGATTGCAGACCACTTGCCTCTATCAACCAGCCCGACTTGGCACTGGTGCCACCTTGGCTGGGAGCCATCCTCGTATGTGGATTTTCAGGAGCCAGCCGGCCACCCCAGCCACAAGTCCCAAAACAATCTACGGCCCTTTTCCCTGGAATTAAAACTGACCTGCCATCATCTGGCTGCACATTGCAGCAGCCCTTGGTAATTCAAACCCCCAACTTGGCACTGGTGCCACCTTTCATCTGGGAACCATCCTGCTACGTGATTTTCAGAGCCAGCCGGCCACCTCCAGCCACAGGCCCAACACAAACACGCCCTTTTCCCTGAAGAAACTACCGCCCGCTCTGGCTGGCAGATTGCAGGAGCCACTCCCTCTATCAACCAGCCGACTCGGCCTGGTGCCACTTTCATCTGGAACCATCCTGCTATCGTGGATTTTCAGGAGCCAGCCGCCACCCCCAGCCACAGCCCCCAACACAAACCACGGCCCTTTTCCCTGGAATAAAACGACCTGCCCGTCATTGCTGGGGGGGGGGGGGGGGGGGGGGGGGGGGGGGGGGGGGGGGGGGGGGGGGGGGGGGGGGTGGATTTTCAGGAGCCAGCCGGCCACTCCCAGCCACAGGCCCCCAACACAAACTACGGCCCTTTTCCCTGGAAGTAAAACTGACCTGCCCGTCATCTGGCTGGCAGATTGCAGGAGCCACTTGCCTCTATCAAACCAGCCCGACTCGGCACTGGTGCCACCTTTCATCGGGAACCTCCTGCGTATCGTGGATTTTCAGGAGCCAGCCGCCACTCCCAGCCACAGGCCCCCGAACACAATACTACAGCCCTTTTCCCTGGAATAAAACGACCTGCCCATCATCTGGCTGGCAATTGCAGAGCCACTTGGTAACTATCAAACCAGCCCAACTTGGCACTGTGCCACCTTTCATCTGGAACCATCCTGCGTATCGGGATTTTCAGGAGCCAGCCGGCCACTCCCAGCCACAGGCCCCCGAACACAACCACGGCCCTTTTCCCCGGCAAACAAAACTCACCCGCCCCGCTTCTGGCTGGCAGATTGCAGGAGCCACTTCCCTCTATCAAACCAGCCGACTCGGCACTGGTGCCACCTTTCATCTGGAACCATCCTGGTATCGTGGATTTTCAGGAGCCGCCGGCCGCCCCAGCCACGGCCCCCCAAAAAAAAACCGGCCCCTTTTCCCGGAAAAAAACACCCCCCCCTTGGTGAAAAATTTGGGGCCCCTTGCCTTTCAAACCCCCCCATTTAGGGGGCCCCTTTCTGGGAAATCCTCTAGTGGATTTTTGGGGCCAGCCGGGCACCCCGCCCAAAGCCCCCCAAAAAAAACTAGGCCCTTTTTCCCGGGAATAAACGCCCGCCCCTTGGGTGGCAATTTCAGACCCTTTTTTAACCGCCCAAATTGGCATGGGGCCACCCCTTTTATCTGGGAACCACCGCTATCGTGGGGTTTTAAGGAAACCCGCCGGCCACTCCCGCCCCAGGCCCCCAAACACAAACCACGGCCCCCTTTTCCCCGGGAAAAAAAACTACCCCCCCCCGTTCTGGGGCAGTTGCAGGACCAAAATTCCTTATCAACCAGCCCCCTGGCACTGGTGCCCCCCTTTCATCTGGGAACCTCCTTATCGTGGATTTTCAGGAGCCAGCCCGGGCCCTCCCCAGCCACAGGCCCCCAAAAAAAACACGGCCCCCTTTTCCCCCAAAAAAAACTAAAACCTCCCTCTGGTGGCAATTGGGCCCAAACCCCCTTGTTATAAAAACCGCCCTTGGCAAATGGTGCCCCTTTCTTGGGAACCATCCCCCGTATTGGATTTCAGGAGCCAGCGGCCATCCCAGCCACAGGCCCGAAAAAATTACGGCCCCTTTTCCTGGAATAAAAGACCCCGCCCCCCTCCTTGGGCTGGCAATTGCAGACCCCCGGGGGCCCCAAAGGGGCCCAAAAATTGGCCTTTTGGGGGGCCCCCTTTTTTATCTGGGAACCATCCGGGGGTATCGTGGATTTTCAGGAGCCCCGCCGGCCACTCCCCGCCACAGGCCCCCAAAAAAAAAAACCACGGCCCCCTTTTCCCCCCGGAAAAAAATAAACCCCCCCCTTCTGGCTGGCGATTGCAGGAGCACTTGCCTTATCAAAAACCCCCCGACTCGGGGGCTGGTGCCCCCTTTTCTGGGGAACCCTCCTGGGTATGTGGGTTTTCAGGAGCCCGCGGCCCCCTCCCAGCCACAGGCCCCCGAAACAACCGGCCCCCTTTTCCCCCGGGGAATAAACTGACCTGCCCTCTCTGGCTGGGCAAAAATTGGGAAAACCCGTTTTTAAAACCGCCCATTGGCATGGTGCCCCTTTCTCTGGGAACCCCCTCCTGGTATCGGATTTTCAGGGAGCCCCCGGCACTCCCAGCCCCAGGCCCCCAAAACCACAAAACCGGCCCTTTTCCTGGGGAAAAAAACTAAACCCCCCCGCTCTGGCTGGAAAAATTTGGGGGCACTTCCTTATCAAAAACCAGCCCGATGGGGGACTGGTGCCACTTTTCTGGGGAACCATCCCGTTTTGGGGGTTTTAGGAGCCGCCCCGGCCACTCCCAGCCAAGGGGCCCCCAAAAAACAAAACCCCCCCCCCCCAAAAAAAAAAAAAAAAAAAAAAAAAAAAAAAAAAAAAAAAAAAAAAAAAAAAAAAAAAAAAAAAAAAAAAAAAAAAAAAAAAAAAAAAAAAAAAAAAAAAAAAAAAAAAAAAAAAAAAAAAAAAAAAAAAAAAAAAAAAAAAAAAAAAAAAAAAAAAAAAAAAAAAAAAAAAAAAAAAAAAAAAAAAAAAAAAAAAAAAAAAAAGGGGGGGGGGGGGGGGGGGGGGGGGGGGGGGGGGGGGGGGGGGGGGGGGGGGGGGGGGGGGGGGGGGGGGGGGGGGGGGGGGGGGGGGGGGGGGGGGGGGGGGGGGGGGGGGGGGGGGGGGGGGGGGGGGGGGGGGGGGGGGGGGGGGGGGGGGGGGGGGGGGGGGGGGGGGGGGGGGGGGGGGGGGGGGGGGGCCCCCCCGGGGCCCCCCCAGCCCCCCCCAAAAAAAATCGGGCCCCTTTTTCCCGGAAAAAAACCTGCCCCCTTGGTGGCAATTGCAGGACCCCCTTTTATTAAACCCGCCATTTTGGGACTGGTGGGCCCCCCTTTCCTGGGAAATCCGGTATCGGGATTTTCAGGAGCCAGCGGGGGCCCCCCCCGCCACAACCCCAAAAAAACCGGCCCTTTTTCCTGGAGTTAAAACTGACCTGCCCTCATCTGGGGGTGGCAATTGAAGAACCCCCCTTTGGGGGTTTTCAAACCAGCCCACTTGGCACTGGGGGCCCCCCTTTTCTGGGGACCATCCCTGTATGTGGGATTTTCGGAGCCAGCCGCCCCCCCCAGCCAGGCCCCCAAAAAAAAACACGGCCCCTTTCCCCGGAAGAAAATGACCTGCCCTCTCGGGGGGCAATTCCGGAGCCCTTGTTATCAAAACCGCCCAATGGCATGGGCCACCTTTTATTGGGAAACCATCTGCAAAATTGGATTTTCAGGGCCAGCCGGGCCACCCAGCCCCAGGCCCCCCAAACAAAACCAGGCCCCCTTTTCCCCGGAAAAAAAACCACCCGCCCCCCCCTGGCTGGGAGATTGCAGGGGCCCCTTCCTCTATCAAACCAGCCCAAATCGGTTTTGGGGCCACCTTTCTTGGGAACCATCCTGCGTATCGTGGGGTTTTCAGGGCCCGCCGGCCAATCCCCCGCCAAGGCCCCCCCCCCAAAAAAACACGGCCTTTTCCCCGGAAAAAAAACTACCCCCCCCTTTCCCGGCTGGGGATTGAGGCCCACTTTCCTCTATCCAAAAACCCGCCCCCACCGGCACTGGGGGCCCCCCCTTTTTCTGGGGCCATCCCCCGGTATTGGATTTTCAGGCCAGCGGCCAACCCAGCCACGGCCCCAAAAACAACTAGGGGCCCTTTTCCCCCCGGAAGTAAAACTGACCGCCCCCCATTGGTGGCAAATTGCAGGAGCCCCTTGGTCTATCAAACCCCCCAATTGGCCCTGGGGGGCCCCCTTTCATCGGGGGAACATCCGGGGGTACGTGGATTTTGGAGCCACCGGCCCCTCCCGCCCCAGGCCCCGAACACAAACCACGGCCCTTTTCCCGGGGGAAAAAAAACAACCCCCCCGCTTCGGCTGGGAGTTTGCAGGAGCCCTTCCCCTATCAAACCAGCCCCACCGCACTGGGGGCCCCCTTTCTTTGGGAAAAAAATCCTCCGTAAAAGTGGATTTTCGGGCCAGCCGGGGCCCCCCCCCAAAAACACCCCCCCCCAACACAAACACGGCCCCCTTTTCCCCGGAAAAAAAAACTACCCCCCCTTTCTGGGCTGGCAGATTGCAGGGCCACTTCCCCCCTATCAACCCAGCCCGACTGGCGGGGCACCTTTATTGGGAAAAATCCGCGTATCGTGGATTTTCAGGAGCCAGCCGGCCCCCCCCCCAGCCACAGGCCCCGAACACAAAAACGGCCCCCCTTTTTCCCTGGAAAAAAAAACTACCCCCCCGTTCTGGCTGGCAGATTCGGGGGCCCCTTCCTCTATCAAAAACCAGCCGACTTGGCACTGTGCCACCTTTTGGGGGCCATCCCCGGGATGTGGTTTTTTCGGAGCCCCGCCGGCCCCCTCCCCGCCCCCAAAACCCCCCCAAAAAAAAACCACGGCCTTTTTTCCGGAATAAAACAAACCCCCCATCATCTGGGGGGGCACATTTCAGACCCCTTGGGTTATAAACCGCCCCTTGGCCTGGTGCCCCTTTCATCTGGGAAACCACTGAAAAGGGATTTTCAGGAGCCCGCGCCACTCCCCGCCAAGGCCCCCCAAAAACAAAAAAACGGGCCCCTTTTTCCCTGGATTAAAATGATGCCCGTCATCTGGTGGCAATTGAGGACCACTTGCTCATAATCCCGCCCCCATTGGCACTGGTGCCCCCTTTCATTGGGAACCTCCTTATCGTGGATTTTTCAGGAGCCCCCCGGCCACCCCCCAGCCCACAGGCCCCCCAAAAAACAACCGGCCCCTTTTTCCTGGAAAAAAATTAAAAATCCCCCCCTTTGGGCTGGCAGATTGCGGAGCCACTTGCCTCTATCAACCCCGCCCGACTTTGGGTGGTGCCACCCCTTTTTTGGGAACCATCCCTTTTTTGGATTTTCAGGAGCCAGCCGGCCACCCCAGCAAAAGGCCCCAACCAAACACGGCCCTTTTTCCCCCCCGGAAAAAAAAATACCGCCCCCTCTCGGTGGGGGAATTGCAGGAGCCATTTTATCAAAAACCAGCCCACCCCCGGATGGTGCCCCTTTCATCTGGGAACCATCCGGGGGTATGTGGATTTTCAGGAGCCAGCGGCCATCCCCAGCCCAAAGGCCCCCCGAACAAAAACGGGCCCTTTTCCCTGGAATAAAAAGACCCCGCCTCATCTGGGCAGATTCAGGAGCATTGTCTTCAACCAGCCCCCACTTGGCAGGTGCCACCTTTCATCGGGAACCATCCCCGCGTACGTGGATTTTTTAGGAGCAGCCCCGGCCCCCCCGCCACAGGGCCCCCCAAAAACAAACGGCCCTTTTCCTGGAAAGAAAAAATAGCCCGTCTTGGCTGGCAGATTGCGGGGCACTTCCCCCCTTATCAAAACCCAGCCCGACTGGCCCCGGGGGGGGCCACCTTTTCTGGGAAAAACCCTCCCGAAATTGGATTTTCAGGAGCCAGCCGGCCCTCCCACCCAAGGCCCCCCCAAAAAACACGGCCTTTTCCCCCGGAAAAAAAACTAACCCCCCTCTGGCTGGAATTGCGGCCCTTTGGTTATCAAAAACCCGCCCCAATGGCATGGTGCCACTTTTTTTGGGAACCATCCTGCCCCCGTGGATTTTCAGGAGCCCGCCCGGCCCCCCCCCCCGCCCAGGCCCCCAAAAAAAACCAAGGCCCCCTTTTCCCCGGAAGAAACTGACCCCGCCCCCTCACTGGCTGGCAGATTGCAGGACCATTGGCCCCTTCAAACCAGCCCATTGGCACTGGGGGGGGGGCCACCCTTTTTTATCTGGGAACCCTCCTGCGTTTCGTGGATTTTCAGGGGAAAACGGCCCACCCCACCAAGGCCCAAACAAAAACCCCCGGCCCTTTTTTCCCTGGAAAAAAACTACCGCCCCCCCTTTTGGCTGGCAGATTGCAGGGGCCCTTTCCTCTATCAACCCCCGCCGACCGGACTGGGGGGGCCCCCTTTTTAAACTGGGAACCCTCCGGTATAGGGGGATTTTAGGACCGCCGGCCACCCCCAGCCACAGCCCCCAAAAACAAACCAGGCCCTTTTGGGGAAAAAAATAAACCCCCCCCGCTTTTGGCTGGCAAATTTAAGGACCCCCCTTCAAACCAGCCGACCGGCCCCGGTTGCCACCTTTCTCTGGGAACCCTTCTGGTATCGTGGATTTTAGGGGCCCCGCGGCCACCCCCAGCCACACCCCCAAAAAAAAAAATAGGCCCTTTTCCTGGGAAGTAAAACTACCTGCCCGTATCTGGCTGGCAGATTGCGGAGCCACTTGCCTCTACAACCAGCCCGACTTGGCATGGGGCCACTTTCTCTGGGAAAATTCCCGGGAAAACGTGGTTTTTTCGGGGGCCAGCCCGGGCCCCCCCCAGCCACAGGCCCCCAACACAAAAAAGGCCCCCTTTTCCCTGGGAAAAAACTACCCCGCCCGTTTGGGTGGGGATTGCAGGAGCCCCCTTCCCCCCTTTAAACCCCCCGACCCGGCCCGGTGCCACCCCTTTTTGGGGGCCACCGTATGGGTTTTCAGGAGCCACCCGGCCACCCCCACCAAAGGGGTCCCCCAAAAAAAAAACGGCCCCCTTTTCCCGGAAAAAACCACGCCCCCTGGCTCAATTGCAGGGCCCCCTTGGGTTATAACCCGCCCACTTTGCATGGTGCCCCCTTTCATTGGGGGAAACCCTCCTGCGTATCTGGTTTTCAGGAGCCAGCCCCCGGCCCCCCCCGCCCCAGGCCCCCAAACAAACCAGGGGTTTTTTCCCCGGGAAAAAAAATCCCCCCGTTTCCCGGCTGGGATTCAGGAGCCACTTGCCTCTATCAAACCCGCCCGACTGGGGGACTGGTGCCACCTTTCCTGGGCCCCCTCCCGGATGTGGGGTTTTCAGGAGCCAGCCGGCCACTCCCCCGCCCCCAGGCCCCCCCAAAAAACCCGGCCCTTTTCCCCCGGAAAAAAACTACCTCCCCTTTGGCTGGCAATTGCAGGAGCCCCCTTGTTTATTTTAAAAAAGCCCCCCCGGACTGGTGCCACCTTTTCTGGGAACCATCCCGGTATCGTGGGATTTTAGGAGCCCGCCGGCCCTCCCGCCCCCAGGTCCCCAAAAAAAACTACGGCCCTTTTCCCTGGAATAAACTGACCCCGCCCTATTGGGTGGGGGATTGCAGGACCCCCCTTGCCCCCCTATCAAAAGCCCCACCGGCACTGGCCCACCTTTTCTGGGACCATCCCCCGGTTTTTTGGGGTTTTCGGGCCCGCCCCGGCCCCCTCCCGCCCAAGTCCCCCCCCAAAAAAATCCCCCCCCTTTTCCCGGAAGTAAAACGACCCCGGCCAAATTGGTGGCAATTGCAGCAGCCTTTGGTAATTCAAACCGCCCACTTGGCCATGGTGCCCCCCTTTTCTTGGGAACCATCGGTAATCGTGGTTTTAAGGGGCCGCCGGCCACCCCCAGCCACAGGCCCCCAAAAACAAACCAGGCCCCCTTTTCCCGGAAAAAAACTACCCCCCCCTTTTTGGTTTTGGCAGATTGCAGGAGCCCTTCCCTCTATCAAAACCAGCCCCCTCGGCCTGGGGGGCCACCCCTTTTATTGGAAAACCCTCCCCCCTTGGGGGAAAAGTGGATTTTCAGGGGCCCCCCGGCCCTCCCCCCCCACAGGCCCCCAAAAAAAAAAAATTTCGGCCCTTTTCCCTGGGGGTAAAAACCCTCCCCCCCCTTTTTGGTGGGGGAATGCAGGACCCCCTTCCTCTATCAACCAGCCCGCTTGGCCTGGGGGGGGGGCCACTTTTGGAACCCCCCGCGTAAAACGTGGATTTTCAGGAGCAGCCGGCCCCCCAATCCCGCCACAACCCAAAAAAAACCCACGGCCCTTTTCCCCCCGGGAAAAAAAAAAAATAACCCGCCACCCTTCTGGGGAAATTTTCAGGCCCTTGGTTATCAAACGCCCCAACGGCATGGTGCCAATTTCTCTGGGAACCATCCTGGTATGTGGATTTTCAGGAGCCAGCCGGCCACTCCAGCCACGGCCCCCAAAAAACAAACCCGGCCCTTTTCCCCGGGGAAAAACTACCCCCCGCTTGGCTGGCAGATTGCGGGCCACTTGCCCCCTTTTCAAAACCAGCCCCACTGGGCATGGGCCACTTTTTCTGGGAAACCACCCTATGGGTTTTCGGGCCAGCCGGCCACTCCCACCACAGGGCCCCCAAAAACAAACCCACGGCCCCCTTTTCCCTGGAAGTAAAACTAAAACCCCCCGTCCTGGGGCAATTGCCGGGCCCCTTCCCCCCTATCAAAAAAAACCCGACTTGGCCAAAAGGGGGGGCCCCCTTTCATCTGGGACCATCCTGGTATTTTTGGGGTTTTCGGACAGCCGGCTCTCCCCGCCCCCAAAAACCCCCCAAACAAACTACGGCCCTTTTCCTGGAATTAAAACTGAATGCCTCATCTGGTGGGGAATTTTCAGGGGCCCTTGGGTTTTCAAACCCCACTTGGCACGGGGGCCACCTTTTCTGGGAAAAATCCCTAGGGATTTTCAGGAGCCCCGCCGGCCACTCCCAGCAAAGGGCCCCCCAAAAAAAAACCCGGCCCTTTTCCCCCGGAATAAAACCGACCTGCCCTATCTGGCTCAATTGCAGGAGCCACTTTCCCCTTTTTTCCCCCGCCCCCCTGGGATGGGTGCCACCCCTTTCATTTGGGAACCCCCCCTGCGTATCTGGATTTTCAGGGCCAGCCCCGGCCCTCCCAGCCCCAAGGCCCCCCCAACACAAAAACCCGGCCCTTTTTTCCCTGGAAAAAAAAACTACCCCCCCCGGGGGCTGGCAGATTTGGAGCCCCCTTTTATCAAAACCAGCCCGACTCGAAATGGTGCCACCTTTTTATCTGGGAACCATCCTGCGTATCGTGGATTTTAGGAGCCCGCGGCCAAACCCCCACAAGTCCCCCCCAAAAAAAACACGGCCCTTTTCCTGGGAAAAAAAACTACCCCCCTTTTCTGGCTGGCAATTTTCAGGAGCCCTTTTATCAAAAAAGCCCACCGGACTGGTTCCACCCCTTCATTGGGAAAAAATCCTTGGGATCGTGGATTTTCAGGAGCCCGCGGCCCCCCACCAAGGCCCCCAAAAAAAACTACGGGCCCCTTTTCTCTGGAAATAAAATGACTGCCCCCTATCTGGCTGGGGAGATTGCAGGGGGCCCCTTGCCTCATCAACCAGCCGATTTGGCACTGGGGCCCCCCTTTTCTGGGAAACCCTCGCGTATTTTGGATTTTTTGGGGCCCGCCGGCCACTCCCAGCCCAAACCCCAAAAACAAAAATACGGCCCCCTTTTCCCTGGAAAAAATACCGCCCCTTCTGGCGGCAATTGCAGGAGCCCCTTTTATCAAAAGCCCGACCGGACTGGTGCCACCCCTTTTTTTGGGAACCACCCCGGAATCGGGTTTTTCAGAGCCAGCCGGCCACCCCAGCCACAGGGCCCCCCCAAAAAAAACCAGGCCCTTTTCCCTGGCAAACAAAACTCACCCGCCCCCTTTGGTTTTGGGAGATTTGAGGAGCACTTCCTCTATCAACCCCGCCGCGGGACTGGTTTGCCACCTTATTGGGAACCCCCTCTGGTATCGTGGATTTCAGGAGCCAGCCGGCCCTCCCGCCACAGGCCCCAAAAAAACCGGCCCTTTTCCCTGGGAAAAAATACCCCGTCCTGGGGGGCAGATTGAGGACCACTTGCCCCCTTATCAAACCACCCCCATTGGACTGGGGCCACCCCTTTTTTGGGAAAACCCTCCCCGTATGTGGTTTCAGGAGCCAGCGGCCAACCCGCCACACCCCCCAAAATCTGGGCCCCTTTTCCCCCGGGAATAAAAAAAAACCCCGCCCCCATTGGCTGGCAATTTGCAGAGCCTTTTTTTATAACCCGCCAAATTTGGGATGGTGCCCCCCTTTTTATTGGGAACCCTCCCCGTATGTGGATTTTCAGGACCCGCCGGGCCCTCCCAGCCAGGCCCCAAAAACAAAAAACGGCCCTTTTCCCGGAAAAAAACTGACCCTGCCCTCACCCCGGTGGGGAATTGAGGAACCCCCCTTGCCTCTATCAACCCCGCCCCACTCGGGCACTGGTTGGGGCCCCCTTTCATTGGGAAAAAAATCCGGGGGTTCGTGGTTTTCAGGGCCCCGCCGGCCACCCCCCAGGGCCCCCGAAAAAACAAAAACGGCCCTTTTCCCCGGAAAAAAAACAACCCCCGGCTTTGGTGGCAGTTGCAGGAGCCCCCTTGCCTTTAACCACCCCGACTGGAAAAGGGGGCCACCTTTATTTTGGGAAAAATCCCCGTTTGGGATTTTTGGCCCGCCGGCCCCTCCCCCACAGGCCCCCAAAAAAACCACGGCCCCCTTTCCCCCGGAAAAAAATACCGCCCCCCATCTGGCTGGAATTGAAGACACTTTTTATCAAACCGCCCAAAGGCATGGGGGCCCCCCCTTTCAAACTGGGGAACCATCCCGTATCGTGGATTTTAGGAGCCAGCGGCCACCCCCGCCCCAGGCCCCAAAAAACCAAACTAGGCCCCTTTTCCTGGAAAGAAAAAATGCCCGCCCCTAAACTGGTGGCAGATTGCAGGAGCCACTTGCCTCTATCCTCCAGCCCCGGCAGGTTGCCACCTTTCATCTGGGAACCCTCCCGCGTATCGTGGATTTTTTTGGAGCCAGCCGGCCACTCCCCCCCACAGGCCCCCCGAAAACAAACACGGCCCTTTTCCCCCGGGAAAAAAAAACTAAAACCCCCCGTTCTGGCTGGAAAAATTGCGGGGCCCCTTTTTTTATCAAACCAGCCCGACCCCCAATGGGACCCCTTTCATTGGGAAACCATCCCGTATGTGGATTTTAGGAGCCACCCCGGCCACCCCGCCCAGGCCCCCCCAAAAAAAAACTAGGCCCCCTTTTCCCCGGGAAAAAAACACCGCCCCCTCTGGTGGGCCCGATTGCAGGAGCCATTGGGCTTTCCCAAAAAAGCCCACTTTCACTGGGTGCCACCTTTCATCTGGGAACCACCTGGTTCGTGGATTTCAGGAGCCAGCCCCGGCCACCCCACCAAGGGCCCCCGAAAAAAAACCCCCGGCCCTTTTCCCCGGCAAAAAAACTACCCCCCCCTTCTGGTGGCAGATTCAGGAGCCATTCCTCTTCCCAAAACCCGCCCGACTGGGGATGGTGCCACCTTTATTGGGCCCCTCCCCGGGGGTTTTGTGGATTTTTGGAACCAGCGGGGCCCTCCCCGCCACAGTCCCCCCCAAAAAAACTCGGCCCCCTTTTCCCCCGGGGGAATTTAAAAAGACCCCCCAATTTCTGGCTGGCAATTGCAGGGGGGCCCCCCTTTTATAAACCCGCCCCTTGGGGGATGGGTGCCCCTTTCTGGGACCATCCGGGTATTGGGGGGTTTTCAGGAAACCCCCGGGCCCACTCCCCAGCCACAAGCCCCCAAAAAAATCCCAGGCCCTTTTCCCTGGAAGAAAACTGCCTGCCCTAATGGGGGTGGCTTGAAAGGGCCCTTTTGGAAATATCAAAAACCGCCCAAATTCATGGTTGCCACCTTTTATCTGGGAAACCCTCCTGCTATCGTGGATTTTAGGAGCCCCGGGGCCCCACTCCCCCGCCCAAGGCCCCCCCAAAAAAAAACCCACGGCCCCTTTTTCCCCAAGTAAACTAACCCCCCTCATCTGGCGGCAATTGCAGGGCCCCTTCCCCCTATCAAATCCAGCCCGATGGCAGGGGGGGGCCCCCCTTCATCTGGGAAATCCCGGGGTTTTTGGTTTTCAGGGCCCGCCCGGCCATCCCCGCCCCCAGGCCCCCCCCAACACAAACCCGGCCCTTTTTCCCTGGGGCAAATAAAAATCCCCCCCCCCGCTTCTGGCTGGCGATTTTAAAAGGGGCCACTTCCCCCTATCAAACCCCCCCCCGATCGCACGGGCCACTTTTCATTGGGAAACCCTCCTGGTATTTGGGGGTTTTCAGAGCCAGCCGGAAAATCCCAGCCAGGCCCCCAAACAAAACACGGCCCTTTTCCCTGGAAAAAACGCCCCGCCCCTTTTGGGGCAGATTGCAGGAGCCCCCCTTGGTCTTCAACCAGGCCCCACTTGGAAAAAATGTGCCCATTTTTATTTGGGAACCATCCTGCGTAGTGGAATTTTCGGGCCAGCCGGGCCCCCCCGCCACAGGCCCCCCAAACACAAAACCACGGCCCTTTTCCCGGAAAAAATAAAAGCCCCCCCTTTGGGGGTGGGGAAAAATTTCAGGACCCCTTCCCCCTTCAAAAAACCGACTCGGGCAATGGTCCACCTTTCATCTGGGAACCATCCGGGGTTCGTGGTTTTTTGGAGCCAGCCCGGCCCTCCCAGCCCCAGGCCCCCCCAAAACAACACGCCCTTTTCCCTGGAAAAAAAACTTACCCCCCCTCTGGCTGGCCAATTGCAGAGCCCCTTTTTTTATCAAACCTGCCCCAAAATTGGCATGGTGCCTTTTTGGGGGGCCATCCGTATTGTGGTTTTTAGGAGCCAGCCGGCCCCCTCCCCCCACGGCCCCAAAAAAACACGGCCCCTTTTCCCTGGAAAAAAATGCCTGCCCCTCACTGGCTGGAATTGCAGGAGCCACTTTTATCAAACCGCCCACTTTGGCATGGTCCCTTTTCTGGGGGAAAAAAAATCCCCGGTTGTGGGGTTTTAGGGCCAGCGGCCCCCTCCCAGCCACAGGGGCCCCAAAAAACAAACACGGGCCCCTTTTCCCCGGAAGTAAAACTGCCTGCCCTCTTTGGCTGGCAAAATTGCAGGGCCCTTGTTATAAACCGCCCCACTCGGACTGGTGCCACCTTTCATCTGGAAAACCCTCCGCTACCCCGGATTTTCAGGAGCCAGCCCGGGCCATCCCAGCCACGCCCCCCAACCAAACCACGGCCCTTTTCCCTGGAAAAAAAAACCAACCCCCCCCCCTTCTGGCTGGAAATTGCGGGCCACTTCCTTTATCAAAAAACCCGCCCGACCGGGCACTGGTGCCATTTCATTGGGGAACCTCCCCGGGGATCGTGGATTTTCAGGAGCCAGCGGCCACCCCAGCCACAGGCCCCCAAAACAAACTACGGCCCTTTTCCCTGGGAATAAAACTGGGCCCCTGCCGTAAAACTGGCTGGGGGAGATTGCAGGACCACTTGGGCCCCCCTTCAAAACCGCCCACTTGGCACTTTGCCACCTTTCATCGGGAACCATCCTGCGTAAAATGGATTTTCGGAGAGCGGCCACCCCACCAAAAGGCCCCCCCAAAAAAAAAAACACGGCCCTTTTCCCGGCAAAAAAAACTCCCCCGCCCCCGCTTCTGGCTGGCAGATTGCAGGAGCCACTTTCCCCCTATCAAAACCCGCCACCGGCGGTGCACCTTTCATCTGGGAACCTCCTGGATCGTGGTTTTCAGGGCCCAGGGGCCACCCGCCACACCCCCCAAAAAAAAAACTAAGGCCCCCCTTTTCCCCGGAAAAAAACTACCGCCCCTCTGGTGGAGATTGCAGGGCCCCTTCCCCCCTATCAAAACCAGCCGACTTGGCACTGTGCCCCCTTTCATTGGGAACCATCCTGGTAATTTGGGGATTTTCGGAGCCAGCCCCGGCCATCCACCACAGGCCCCCCAAACACAAACCCCCCCCGGCCCTTTTCCCTGGAAAAAAACTACCCCCCCGCTCGGCTGGGTATTGCAGGACCCCCTTGCCCCTTCAAAAAAACCCGCGGGGACTGGTGCCACCTTTTCTGGGCCTTTCCCCGGTTGTGGGGTTTTTGGAGCCGCCGGCCACTCCCCACAAAGCCCCCCCCAAAAAAAACACGGCCCCCTTTTCCCGGAAAAAAACAACCTCCCCTTTGGCTCACTTGCAGAGCCCTTGGGGTTATTAAAAAAAGCCCAAATTTTGGCACTGGTGCCACTTTCAGGGAAAAATCCCGTATGTGGTTTTTCAGGAGCCAGCCCCCCACTCCCCCCACAACCCGAAAAACAAAATGGCCCTTTTTGGGGGAATAAACGGGCTGCCCTCACGGGGGTGGGGAATTTTCAAAAGGAGCCACTTGATTTTTCAAAACCCCCACTGGCACGGGGGCCCCCTTTTATCTGGGAACCATCCCGGGGGTTCGGGGATTTTCAGGGCCGCCCGGCCACTCCCAGCCCACAGGCCCAAAAAAATCAGGCCCCCCTTTTCCTGGAATAAAACGGGCCTGCCCTCTTCTGGCTGGAAAATTGCAGGACCCATTGGTCTTCAACCCCGCCCCCCTTGGACTGGGGGGCCACCCCTTTTATCTGGGAAAACCATCCTGGTATCCTGGATTTTTTTAGGGGCCGCCCCACCCCCCGCCCCACGGCCCCGAAAAAAACCCGGCCCCCTTTTTCCCCGGAAAAAAATACCCCCCCTTCTGGGGTGGAGATTGCAGGAGCCACTTCCTTATCCCCACGCCAGATTAAGGGGGAGGTCGTTTAAAAAAACCGGGGGAAGGGGCCGGGAGTTTTTTTTGGGGCCTTTTTGCTGGGGTGGCCGGCTGGCCCGAAAATCCCCATTACGGGGGGTGGTTCCCAGGTGGAAAGGGGGCCCCAAGGGCCCCCGTTGGGTGGTTTTAAGAGGCCCAAATTTGGTTTCCGCAATCCCACCAGAAAAGGGGGGGTTTTAATTTTTTCCCGGGAAAAAGGGGCCCTGGGTTTTTTTTTGGGGGCCTGTCTGGATGGCCGGCTTGGCCTTTAAAAAAAAAAGATTCGCAAGGGTGGTTCCCAGAAGAAAGGGGGCAAAACCCGTGCCAAATCGGGCGGGTTGATAAAAGGCAAATGGGTCCTGCAACTGCCACCAGAAGCGGGGCGGGGAGTTTTTTTCCAGGGAAAAAGGGGGGGGGTTTGTGTTTTTTGGGGGCCTTTTGGCTGGGGTTGGGCCGGGGGCTCCTGAAAACCACGATCCAAAAAGGTTTCCCAGATAAAGGTGGCACCAGTGCCGTTGGCGGTTTATAAAAAGGGAGGCTCCCGCAAAAAGGGCCCGCCAAGAAGGGGGGGGTAGTTTTTTTTCCAGGGAAAAGGGCCGTAGTTTTTGGGTTTTTTTGGGCCTTTTTGGGTGGGAGTGGGCCCCTGCTCCGAAAACCAAGTTACGCAGGATGGTTCCCAGATGAAAAATGGCAACCCGTGCCAAAATTTGGCGGTTTTATAAAAAGGGGGGTGGCTCCGCAATCTTCCAGCCAGAAGGGGATGGGTTAGTTTTTTTCCAGGGAAAAGGGGCCCTGTTTGTGGTTTGGGGGGGCCCGTGGCTGGTGTGGCCGGGTGGCCCTGAAAATCCACAAAACGAGGAAGGTTCCCAAAATGAAAGGGGCACCCGTGCCGGGGGGCTGGTTTTATAAAAGTGGGTCCTGCAATTTGCCAGCCAGAAGGGGGGGGTTTTTTTTTTCCAGGGAAAAGGGGCCCTGTTTGTTTGGGGACCCGTTTGGGTGGGGGTGGCCCGGGTGGCTCCTGAAAATCCCCAAAAACGCAGGATGGTTTCCCCGATGAAAGGTGGAAACCCTAAACCCAGTCGGGCCCGGTTTAAAAGAGGGAAGTGGCCCTGCAATCTTTCCAGCCAAAGGGGGGGTTAGTTTTTTTCCAGGGGAAAAGGGCCCCTTGGGTTTTTGTTGGGGGCCTGTGGCTGGGAGTGGCCGCTGGCCCTGAAAATCCCCGATACGCAGGATTGTTTCCCCCCGATTTAAAGGGGGGACCAGTGCCCCATTTGGGGGTGGGTTTTATAGAGGCAAATGGCTCCCCGCAAACTGCCACCAGAAAGACGGGGAGGGCATTTACTTCCAGGGAAAAGGGCCGTGTTTGTGTTTGGGGGGCCCGTGGCCCGGGGGGGCCGGCTGGGCTCCTGAAAAACCCGATAAGCAGGATGGTTCCCAGATGAAAAGGGCACCATTTCCCAAATTGGGCAGGTTTAAAATTACCAATGGCGTTTTCAATGTGCCCGCCAGATGTGTGGCAGGTCAGATTTAATTTCCCGGGAAAAGGGCCGTAGGTTTTTTTTTGGGGCCTGTGGCTTTGGGGGGGCCGGGTTTGGGTCCGAAAATCCACGATCCCGGAGGGTTTTCCCCCCTGAAAGGTGGGACCATTTCCGAGTTGGCTGGTTTTGGGGAAAAAGGGAAGTGGGTTTCCGCAATCGCCAGCCAAAACGGGGGGGTAAATTTTTTTGCCAAAAAAAGGGCCGTTTTTGTGTTTGGGGGCCTGTGGCGGGGGGGGCCGGGTGGGTTCCCGAAAATCCCGATACGCAGGATGGTTCCCCAAAAAAAAAGGGGGAACCCGTTTCCAAATCCGGGGGGGGTTTTAAGACCAATTGGGTCCTGCAAACTGCCACCAAAATGATGGGCAGGTCGTTTTAATTCCGGGAAAAGGGGCCCTGGGTTTTTTTTTGGGGGCCTGGCTGGGAGTTTCCGGCTGGCCTGAAAACCCGATACGCCCGGATGGTTTCCCCAAAAGAAAAAAAAAAATTTTCACCAGTGCCAGGGCGGGCTGGTTTTATAGAGGGAAGTGGCCCTGCAATCTGCCAGGCCCGGGGCGGGCGGTTAATTTTTTTTCCCCGGGAAAAGGGCCGATTTTTTTTTTCGGGGGCCTGTGGGGGGGAGTGGGCCCGGGTGGCCCTTTAAAATCCACGAAACCCCCGGAAAATTTTTCCCCGATGAAAAGGGGGCACCCCCCCCAATTTTTGGGTGGGTTAAGAGGCCAAAAGGTTTTCCCGGGAATCTGCCCCCAGAAAAAAGGGAGGGCGGGTTTTTTTCCGGGAAAAAAGGCCGTAGTTTTGTTTGGGGGGGGCCCGTGGCTGGGAAATGGCAGCCCGGGTCCTTTTTAAAAAACGAACGCAAGAGGGGTTTCCCCGATGAAAAGGGGGCAAACCCTTTTTGAGTCGGGGTGGATTGATAGACCCGTGGCCCTTCAATCCCGGGCCCGCCAGATGAACCCGGGGAGGTCAGTTTTACTTTCCCGGGAAAAGGGGCCCTGGTTTTGTGTTTGGGGGGCCTGTGGCGGGGGTGGGGGCTCCTGAAAATCCACCATACGCAGGGTGGGGTTTTCCCCAAAGAAAGGGCACCATGCCAAGTTGGGCAGGTTTTTTATACCCAAAGGGTTTCTGCAATGGCCAGCCAATATTGGCGGTCCGTTTTAATTCCCCGGGGAAAAAGGGCCGTAGATTTTTTTTGGGGGGCTGGGGGCTGGGGGTGGCCCGGGTGGCTTTCCGAAAATCCACATCCCGGGGGTGGTTCCCCCCAATAAAAGGGGGCACCAGGCCAAATCGGGCTGGTTTGAAAAAGGAATTTGGGTCCGAAAAACTTCCCCCAGAAGGGGGTGGGTTTTGTTTTTTTTTGCCCGGGAAAAGGGCCGTTGGTTTTTGGGTTTGGGGGCCCCGTGGTTGGGGGTGGGCCGGGTTTCCCTGAAAATCCACATACCAGGTGGTTCCCAGATGAAAGGTGGCAAAGTGCCAAATGGGCTGGTTGATAGAACCCAAATGGCTTTCCCCGCAATCTGGCCCGGGAGAAGGTGGGGGTTTATTTGTTTCCAGGGAAAAGGGCCGTAGTTTTTGTTGGGGCCTTTGGCTGGGTGTGGCCGGGTGGGCTCCTGAAAATCCCCAAAACGAGGGTGGGGTTTCCCGATGAAAGGTCACCAGTGCCCGGGCGGGCTGGTTTGATAAGGAAAATGGCTCCTGCAAAACTTTTCCCGCCAGAAACGGGGGGGTTAGTTTTGTTTTCCAGGGAAAAAGGGGCCCTGGGTTTTTTTTTGGGGGGCCCGTGGCTGGAGTGGGGCCCGGGTTTGGGTCCCGAAAAAAACCACGATACGCAGGGTGGGTTTCCCCGATGAAATGGGGGCAAACCCTGGGCCAAAACGGGCTGGATTTATAGAGGCAAGTGGGCTCCTGCAAAACTGCCAGCCAGATTACGGGGAGGCAGTTTTACTTCCAGGAAAAGGGCCGTATTTGTGTTTGGGGCCTGGGCTGGGGGGGCCGGGTGGCTCCCGAAAATCCCCCATACGAGGAAGGTTCCCAGATGAAAGGGGGCACCCTGCCGTTGGGCGGTTTAAAAAAAAGTGGCTTGAATTGCCCCCAGATGGGGGGGGGGTAGATTTTTCCAGGGAAAAGGGCCGTTTTGTGTTTTGGGGGCCCGTGGCGGGAGTGGCCGGCTGGGCCCCGAAAATCCCCGATACCCGGATGGTTTTTCCCCCCTGAAAAAGGGGGCACCCGTTCCGAGTTTTGGGGTGGTTGAAAGGCAAGTGGCTCCTGCAATCTGCCAGCCAAAGGGGTGGGGAGTTTTTTTCCAGGGAAAAGGGCCGTTTTTGTGTTTGGGGGCCTGTGGCGGGGGGGGCCGGGTGGGCCCCGAAAACCACGATACGCAGGAAAGGTTTCCCAAGAAAGGTGGCACCAGTGCCAAATTGGGCTGGTTTGAAGAGGCCCAAATGGTTTTCCCGGGAATCTGCCATCCCGAAGGGGGGCAGGTCGGTTTTTTTTCCAGGGAAAAGGGGGCCCTGGTTTTTGTTTGGGGCCGTGGCCGGGAGGGCCGGCCTTTTCTCCTGAAAATCCACAAAAGCGGAAATTTCCCCGATGAAAGGGGGCAAACCCGTGCCAAGGGCCAAGGTTTAAAATTACCCCAAAAAGGGGGGTGCCCAAAGTGCCCCCAATGAGGGCAGGTTTATTTTTTCTTCCAGGGAAAAGGGCCCCTAGTTTTTTTTCGGGGAAAATGGCGGGATTTGGGCCGCTGGTCTCCTGAAAAAACCAAAGATCCCCAAGGAAGGTTTCCAGAAAAGGTGGCACCCCGTTTTCCAATCCCGGGGTGGTTTTATTTGAGGCAAGTGGGCCCCGCAATCTGCCCCCCAAATGACGGAGGTAGTTTTACTTCCCGGGAAAAGGGCCGTAGTTTATTTTGGGGGCCTGGGCGGAGGGCCGGCTGGCTCCTGAAAAACCACGATACCAGGGTGGGGGGCCCAGATTTAAAGGTGGGGAAAACCCGGCCCGAACGGGGTGGGGTTAATAGAGGGGAAAGGGCTCCTCAATCTGCCAAACCAGAAGGGGGCGGGTTTGGGTTTAGGGAAAAAGGGGGGGGGGTGGTTTTTGGGGGGGGGGGGGGGGGGGGGGGGGGGGGGGGGGGGGGGGGGGAAGGGGGGGGGGGGGGGGGGGGGGGGGGGGGGGGGGGGGGGGGGGGGGGGGGGGGGGGGGGGGGGGGGGGGGGGGGGGGGGGGGGGGGGGGGGGGGGGGGGGGGGGGGGGGGGGGGGGGGGGGGGGGGGGGGGGGGGGGGGGGGGGGGGGGGGGGGGGGGGGGGGGGGGGGGGGGGGGGGGGGGGGGGGGGGGGGGGGGGGGGGGGGGGGGGGGGGGGGGGGGGGGGGGGTTTTTTGGGGGGGGGGGGGGGGGGGGGGGGGGGGGGGGGGGGGGGGGGGGGGGGGGGGGGGGGGGGGGGGGGGGGGGGGGGGAAGGGGGGGGGGGGGGGTTTTAAAAAAGGGGGGTGAATTTTTGGGAAGGGGGGGGGGGGAAAAGGGGGAAGGGGAAGGGGGGAAAAGGGGGGAAGGTTTTGAAAAAATTAGGGTTTTGGGGGCCCCGAAAAGGTGGCACCATGCCAAGTCGGGTGGTTTGAAAGGGCAAGTGGCTCCTGCAATCTGCCACCAGAAAGAGGCCCGGTTTTTTTAAATTCCCGGGAAAAGGGGCCCTAGTTTTGGGTTTGGGGCCTTTGGCCCGGGGGGTGGCCGGGTGGGTCCAAAAATGGGTTTTTGTTGGGGCCCTTTGGGGGGAGTGCCGGCTGGGCCCCGAAAATCCACGTCGCAGGATGGTTCCCAGATGAAGGGGGCACCAGGCCGAGTCGGGTGGTTTGTAGAGGAAGTGGCTCCTGCAATCTGCCCGCCCGAGCGGGGGGTAATTTCTTCCAAAAAAAAAAAAGGGCCTGGGTTTTTGTTTGGGGGCCTGTGGGTGGGCGTGGCCGGGTGGTCCTGAAAATCCAATATGCGGGTGGTTCCAGATGAAAGTGGCACCATGCCAATTGGGGAGGTTTGATATTACCAAGAGGCTGCTGCAATGGCCAGCCAGATGATGGGCAGGTCAGTTTTTCCAGGGGGAAAGGGCGTAGATTGTTTTTGGGGACCTTGGCTGGGGGCGGCTGGCTCCGAAAATCCCCCAAAACAAGGGTGGTTCCCCGAAAAGGTGGGCCCAGTGCCAGTCGGTGGTTTGATAGAGGGAAGTGTTCCCGCAATCTGCCCGCCAGAAACGGGGGGGGGAGTTTTCTTTTCCCGAAAAGGGCCGGGTTTTTTTGGGGGCCCGTGGCGGGGGGCCGGCTGGCTCCTGAAAATCCACGATACCAGGTGGTTCCCAGATGAAAGTGGCACAGTGCCAGCAGCCCGGTTTGAAGAATTTCCTGCAAATTTCCAGCCAGGTTTGGGGGGGGTTTTTTTTCCCGGGAAAAGGGGCCGGTTTTGTTTGGGGGGCTGGCTGGGGTTGCCGGCTGGCTTGAAAAACCACATACGCAGGATGGTTCCCAGAGAAAGGTGCACAGTGCGGGGGTGGTTTGATAGAAAGTGGCTCCTGCAAACTGCCGCAGAAAGGGGGGGTTTTTTTTTCCCGGGAAAAAAGGGGCCTTTTTGTTTGGGGGCCTGTGGGGGAGTGGCCGGGTGGCTCCTGAAAACACAAAAAGCAGGAGTTCCCCGATAAAGGTGGCACCTGCCGAGTCGGGCTTTGGGTTGGGTAGGGAGTGGGTCCTGCAATCTTTTTTCCGCCAGAGCGGGGGGTAGTTTTTCCCGGGAAAAGGGCCCCTGTTTTGTTCGGGGCCGGGGTGGGAGTGGCCGGTGGCTCCTGAAATCCACGTACCAGAGGTTCCCAATGAAAGGGGGCACCCGGCGATGGGGTGGGTTTATAGAGCAGTGGCCCTTCAATCGCCGCCCGATGGGGAGGGCGTTTTTCTTCCAGGGAAAGGGCCGGGTTTTGTGTTCGGGGGGCCCGTGGTGGGAGTGGCGGCTGGTCCTGAAAATCCACCTTTGCAGGGTGGTTCCCAGATGAAAGGTGGCACCGTCCAAATTGGCTGTTTATAACCCAAATGGTTCTGCAATTTCCACAAGATGGGCGGGGCGTTTTAAACCAGGGAAAGGGCCCCAGTTTTTTTTGGGGTTTTGGGTGGGAGTGGGGGTGGTCCTAAAAAACATTCGGGGATGGTCCAAGAAAGGGGGCACCTGCCAGTCGGGTGGTTTTATAGAGGCAAGGGCTCCTGAATCTGCCAGCCAGAGCGGGGGGTTGTTTTTTCCAGGGGAAAAAGGGGCCC
>NW_026993006.1:0-22555 GCF_028769735.1 Zonotrichia leucophrys gambelii
CCAGCAGCGAAGGTCAGAACTGGCCTAGGCACCATCTAACTGGTTATATTGGGATACATATTCCAATATATTGGCGTCCCTGGGTGGGCTCGACTCTGCAGCCCGAAAAAGGACTCGCAGTTCCTCAGAGAAGCTTCTGCCAGCCGTGCATCCAGCTGAAAGGAGCCTGGCTTCAAGACTCCCAGCTAGAGACTTTGGGAATACTCCCAGAAAAAGTTTCGTGGACTGTTCGGCGCCTTTGGAAAGCCCTGCTTCATTGTGGTGAACAGATTTTCCAGAGGAAGAAAAGGGTAGCTTCTCTTACACCCAGAGAGAGGTCCTTTTCCGGTGGAGACCTGCCTGCCTGTACCCAGCCTACAGCTTCCATTTCACGTGAGTATCTCTGCTTTCGGTAGAGCAGAAGCTCAAAAACAGACTCTGCCGCGAGTTCTGTTCCTTTTTTGCCTTTGCATTTTTGGCTGCGCAGCCCCACAGACGAGAATTCATAGCGTTCTAGTGTTAGCTTTCCTGCTGCGTGTTTCACTGTTTTTTAGAATTCGCGCCGGAGCAGCCCCGGCTCAGCAGCGTGTTCAGACACGTGTTAGGAGATTTCTTTCTCTTTCTCTTTGCGGGGGAGGGGGGGGCTCTCTTTCCACGTGGCCGGGGGACCTGCGGGGTCGGGAGTGCTCTGCACACGCGGCGGCGGGGGGGGGGCGTCCCGGTTTCGGCTGCCACGTGGAGTGGCTGCTCCCTCTGCTCCGCGGGGGAGCTGCATTCCACCGCGGGGGAGGCTTTGTTTCTGCCTCGGTTCGGCAGAGCGTGCCCTGCTGCTGCTGCCCGGGAATTTTAAAAGCAGTATATACAGCTGCATTGTGAAGCTTTTGTCTGCTCGTTATCGCTTTCTATCTGTGGTTTTTTTTAGAAATTGGTAGCTGATTTTAGCTTTGTTTTTGGTCAGGCGGGATTAAGTACTTTGCTTTTTAACATGGGTTCCAAACTTAGCATTGTACAAAGGGGAGTGTATTATGATATTGTTAGCATTTTAATCAAGAGTAATGTGAAATTCTCTAAAGGAAAATTGAAACAGTTTATAAGATGGCTTTTTCTGCAGTTCCCAAACATTTCCCTGAAGAAATCCACAATATTCAATTCTGGGATAAAGTTGGGAATGAATTGATAACCTTAGGACAATCTGGCAAATCACCCTCAGCTAAATTTGTGTTCTGGAGTTTGCAAATTCGAACAGCATTGCTCAAACAAAAGGAAATGGAGAAAAAGCCAAATGTAAAGCCATGTGCCTCTGCTCTCCCTGTTCCTCCCTCTCCCTCTAAAACCCCTAAACCTCTTTCCCCAAAAAAATCCCGAGCACGTGTTAGCTTTTCGGAGAGCAGTGATGTCCAAAATGGCCCCCAGTCCCTAGGGGTGCACAAGATGGTGGGTGCCACGTGGCATCTTCCCAAACCTGGTCTTCTTCTTCCCAAAATCCTCTTAAGCATCCCAAAATTCCTGCCCCATCCCCCTCTCCTCCTGTTCCTCGTGACACTTTTCCCCCTCCCCCCGCCTTTCCTGCAGTACCCTCAGCTCCGCCCCTCTACTCCTGCCAGGGGGCGGCTGCTGACGTGATGTCACCAGGTGACCCCGCCCTCTGTTCCCACGGTATCCCGCCCCCTGCCAGCCCCTTGACCCCGCCCCCTGTTCCACGGTATCCCCGCCCCTGCCAGCCCCTTGACCCCGCCCCTGTTCCCACGGTATCCCCGCCCCTGCCAGCCCCTTGACCCCGCCCCTTGTTCCCACGGTTTCCCCGCCCCTTGCCGGCTCCCTGTCCCCGCCCCCTCCCCGGGTTCCCACGGTGGGGACACACCCACTGCCTGTCCCCAAACCTGTAGCTGTGATCCCAATGCTTCTGATTCAAGGGATACAAAGCAGGGGACAGCAGACCCAATGCATGGTGCCATGTTGTCACTGGCTCCTGTTACGTTTCAGCCTGCAGCTCAAGCTGGAGCAGCCCCAACTGCTAATTGGAGTTCTTTTGGACGACAATTGATTAAAGAGATCTGTAAATCTCATAAAGAATATGGTCAACACAGTCCATATTTCCGTGGCCTTTTAAATTCTGAATTAAGTAGGACTATTGTGGTTCCACATGATTTAAAACAATTGTTTTCATGTCTCATGACATCCACGGAATTCAAATTATGGGAATCAGCATTGAAACAACTGCTAAAAGATGCTCTCCCAAGCTTACAGGCTGATCCAAACACAGCAAAAGACAACAATGGTAACCTTATTACTATTGACCACCTCTGTGGTGAGGGTCAATGGTCTTCTCCCTCAGTCCAAGCTGCTGCAATTCCTGCAGAAACACTTGAGAAAGTAAAGGAAGCAGCTGAAAAGGCATTCTTTTCCCTCCAACCTGAGGGGCCTTTTGAGCCCTATAGTAAAATTAAACAACTACCATCAGAGCCTTTTGTGAAATTTGTAGAAAGGCTAACTAGAGCCATTGAAATACAGGTTAAAAAAGAAAATGCAAGGGAAGCAATTTTAGAAGAAATAGCGTTTACAAATGCAAATGAACAGTGTCGAGCAGCAATCCTGAGCCTTCCTATGGAACCTTCCCCTACACTAAAAGATATGCTTCTAGTCTGTAACAGGAAAGTGCCTCTGATGACTGTAGCTGAAGACACCAGACCAAGGCTGCTGCCAAGACCACCTCAGCGTGTTGCTGTTGCCAGCCCTGCACCTTCTCTTTCAGCACAGCAGTACCCTGGGCAGCAGCGGAGACCGGCAATGGTTGAGCCCACTAAACCATGCCTGCTTTGTAATAACCTAGGACACTGGAGTAACCAGTGCCCCCTGAAAAGGGAATTTGATGAATTTAAAAATAGCAGGGGAGGAGAACTGCAAGCCCTCCCTGGGGGTCAACAACAAAAAAACGAAGAATAAAGCGCCAGCCTGCCAGGCGTGCAGACATAAAAGGAGCAGGCCAAGAGAATAAGGGTAGCAAAACAAATCAAGCGCGCGATAATATTAACATTTGTGTAAGTAAAGCAGGTGCTTCAAAGACCAAGTCTGCTAGTCCACTGTTGAAAGTGAAACAAAATAAGCTTTGTTATGATTTAAGTAATTCTGTATTAACCGCATCTTCTGTCAATGAGCCTTACAGGTTGCAGCTGACAGAGTCACTCCACCTGAAGGACACTGACTGGCATTTTGTCTCTGTAAATCCTGAACAGAAGGGTACTTGGAACCAAATTCGTTGTAAGTACATCATCACTGGGGACAAAAACACACCACAAGAGATCGAAATTGCTCCGGGAATAACAGCATCAGATCCCAAGCAATTTGTTCTCAGCCTGCACTGTTTCCACCCACCCCTGTTTCTTCCCAAGGGACAAATTGTTGCTCAAGCTATCCCTGTGCCATCTTTACCTGAAAATGTCGATAAACAAGGGCCCACAGTCGCCCGGGTCCAAGTTATTGGGACAGATAAACCCAAATTGTGGTGCAATGTCAGTGGGGGTGGGGAGTCTAAACGCATTGAGATGCTTGTAGACACAGGTGCAGACTGCACAGTGATTCCAGTACAAGACTGGCCAGCACACTGGCCTTTACAAAATGTTGCTGGTCACCTTCGAGGTGTAGGAGGTCTGCAATTGGCAAGGCAATCCAAAAGCATTATTCAATTCGAGGGTCCAAACGGACAATTGGCAAATATCTGTCCATTTGTGTTAGATTATTCAGAACCTTTGTTAGGGAGAGATTTAATGGCCCAGTGGGGTGTCACAATTAATATTCCAGACTCTCCACAGCATTTTTGTGCAGCAGTCATTAAACAACAGCGCCCCACTCAAAAACTTAAGTGGAAAACAGACGAACCAGTTGGTGTGAAACAGTGGCCACTCAGTAAACAAAAAATAAAAGTGCTTGAAGAACTAGTACAAGAGCAACTAAGAAAGGGCCACATTGTGGAGACCATGTCCCCATGGAACTCTCCAGTGTTTGTCATCCAAAAAGCTGACAAAAAGAGGTGGCGACTTCTCTGTGACCTCCGACAAATTAATAATGTAATTGAAGATATGGGTTCTCCCCAGCCTGGTATGCCATCCCCAACAATGCTTCCTCAAGATTGGAAATTAGCTGTTATTGATATTAAAGATTGTTTTTTTCCAAATCCCATTGCACCCTGACGATGCACCGCGTTTGGCATTCTCAGTCCCTTCTATCAATTCAGAAGCTCCTATGAAAAGGTACCATTGGACCGTTCTTCCTCAGGGCCTAAAGGTATCTCCAGCTATCTGCCAGTGGTATGTCTCTTCCCTGCTTTCCCCAGTTCGTGCAGCCGCAGAGAAGGCCATCATCTACCATTATATGGATGATATCCTTGTGTGTGCCCCCAATGATGATTTACTAACACATGCGCTTGACCTAACGATCGATGCATTGATTGTTGCAGGGTTCGAGCTCCAGGAACAGAAAATTCAAAAGATGCCACCTTGGAAGTATTTGGGCTTAGAAATTGGAAATAGGACCATTGTTCCTCAAAAACTAGAAATCAATCCAAGGATCAAGACCCTTGCGGATGTCCACAAGTTGTGTGGGTCTTTAAATTGGGTAAGACCATGGCTTGGTCTGACTAATGAAGACCTTGCCCCTCTTTTCAATTTACTGAAAGGGGGAGAGGACCCAGGTGCTCCTAGGTCTATTACCCCAGAGGCACGGAAAGCTCTAGAAAAGGTTCAGATTGCAATGTCCACAAGACAGGCCCACCGATGCCGGCCTGATCTGCCATTCAAATTTATCATCCTAGGTAAGTTGCCACACCTCCATGGAATTATTTTCCAGTGGGAGGAAAAACAAACACCTAAGGCAAAGGACACACCAAAAAAGGACCGGGACCAGAGGGACTCTCTCTTGATCATAGAATGGGTTTTCCTCAGTCACAAAAGGTCCAAGAGGCTGACAAAGCCTCAAGAGCTGATAGCAGAACTGATCCGGAAAGCAAGGACCCGGATCAGGGAGTTAGCAGGATGTGATTTTAAGTGCATTCACATCCCAGTTGAGTTAAAATCAGGTCAAAATACTATGAAAATACTGGAACAATTGTTTCAAGAAAATGAAGTGTTGCAGTTTGCTCTGGATTCCTACTCAGGACAATTTTCGGTAGCACGGCCCGCTTGCAAATTGTTTGAACAAGATGTTCAATTTACTTTAAAATTAAGAACTGCTCTAAGTAGGAGACCTTTAAAAAGGGCTCTAACTGTCTTTACAGATGCGTCCGGGAGGTCCCACAAGTCTGTTATGACTTGGAAAGATCCTCAAACCCAGCAGTGGGAGACGGACATTGCTGAGGTGGAAGGTTCACCTCAGGTTGCTGAATTGGCTGCAGTTGTTAGGGCTTTTGAAAGATTCTCAGAACCATTTAATCTGATTACAGACTCTGCATACGTGGCAGGAGTAGTATCCAGAGCAGATCAAGCAATACTGCAAGATGTATCTAACATTGCACTTTTTGAATTGCTTTCCAAACTGGTAAAGTTAGTCACTCACCGAGAGCAACCCTTTTATGTGATGCATGTCAGGTCACACACTGACTTGCCAGGGTTTATCGCTGAAGGCAACAGAAGGGCAGATGCCCTTGCTGCACCTGCAGTGATGGCCACTCTCCCAAATGTTTTTGAACAGGCAAAAATCAGCCACCAGCTTTTCCACCAAAATGCACCTGGCCTGGTTCGCCAGTTTAACATCACTCGAGAACAGGCCAAAGCGATTGTGGCCACGTGCCCAAATTGCCAACAACATGCACTCCCTACAGTGAGTACGGGAGCAAACCCAAGGGGACTGAACAGTTGTGAACTGTGGCAAACAGATGTAACACACATACAGGCTTTTGGGCGGCAGAAATATGTTCATGTTAGTGTAGATACCTTTTCTGGAGCGGTCTATGCTTCTGCCCACACAGGAGAATCATCTATTGATGCTATTAAGCACCTCTTACAGGCTTTTTCTTTCATGGGCATCCCCAAGGAGCTGAAAACTGATAATGGGCCTGCTTATAAATCCAAGGAATTCGAGAGCTTCCTGCAGCAATGGGGAGTAGAGCACAAAACTGGCATCCCCTACTCCCTACAGGTCAAGCCATTGTAGAAAGAACTCACCGTGATATTAAAAGGGTCCTGGACCAGCAACAACAGGTTCTGAAGGTAGAACCTCCCCACATCCGGTTATCCAGGGCGCTATTCACAATAAATTTTCTGAATTGTTCTTTTGACAGCCTGAACCCTCCCATCCTACGCCACTTTGGGGGGAACAGTCACAGGTTGATGAAAGAAAAACCTCCAGTTTTAGTAAAGGACCCTGAGACTTGGAAAATGGTGGGACCTTACAAATTGGTTACTTGGGGACGTGGATACGCCTGTGTGTCCACCCCCTCTGGTTTAAGGTGGGTTCCTTCCAAATGGGTAAAGCCCTATGTTCCCAAAGTCTCAGAGAAATCTGCAGAAGCACCCCAGGTTGCTCACGCTGCCTGGAGAAGAAAACGCCGCGCACGTTCTCTGGAGGAAATTCCATTTAAGCCTCCTATCTGGAATAGTTTGTAATATATGTTTGTCTCAAGTTTTTGTACCAGTTTAGATCCCACTGTTCGTGTGTAGCCTCGAGACGTCATGAGACCGAGCCTGCTTCTCGTCCTACTCGTGATCGTCCCACCTGCGATCTCCTGCATAGTCCCGCAGCCCAAACCACGAATGGACTACCTTGACAAAGGCTCTCAGACATCAACAGAGAAACTGACAACGAGCTGAATGGACTTTTCAATGGCTGGGGACTCTCGGGCTAGTTGGGATCTATTCTGAAAACTGTAATTTTAGTGCTGTTTATTTTAGTTGTAGTTATTGTAGTTTTTAGCATTGTTTTTGGAGTAATCAGATGCATAGTTCTCAAGTTAATCTCAAACTCATCTCCCCCTCCTGAAGTCTACCATTTAGAAGCCCTCAGTGCTCCAGTGGATGACCTGGAAGCCTCAGTAGAATCATTCTGCACCATAAACACAGCCCTCTTCTTTTTAAACAAAACTAGGGGGAGATGTTGTGGTGTGTTGCAATATCCTGTTTTACCTTCTCCCTTCCCCCTCGCCCCTCGCTGAGTGTGCCCTGTCAATCAGGCTAACATACCAGCAAGGCGTCGTGTGATAGGTGTCCCTAGTACCTTGAGACCCTGCCCCTTCACCTGGTTGGTGACTCACCTGTCCCCTCCCCTTCCCCTGTCCTGAGCTTAAAATGTGAATCAGACCATGCGGCTGCATTCTGTTACCAGCAGTGGCCCAGTGCAGACGTATCTGTACTCATGGAATAAACATCTGGCTACCTTCTAGCAGAATACGCTCCCTTCTTTTCTTCACCATCGCCAGAAGCTCTCTCCTGAGGAGAACGGAGTCCTGTCTTGTGCCCCGCTGCACTTTGGCGCCAGCCAACGTACCTCTGGGGTTAAACACCGCAGTGCTGCCTCTGGCCCAGCAGCGAAGGTCAGAACTGGCCTAGGCACCATCTAACTGGTTATATTGGGATACATATTCCAATAGGCCGTAGTTTGTGTTTGGGGACCTCTGGCTGGGAGTGGCCGGCTGGCTCCTGAAAATCCACGATACGCAGGATGGTTCCCAGATGAAAGGCGGCACCAATGCCGAGTCGGGCTGGCTTGGATGAAAGGTGGCACCAGTGCCGAGTCGGGCTGGATTGATAGAGGCAAGTGGCTCCTGCAATCTGCCAGCCAGAAGCGGAGCGAGTGAGTTTTGTTTGCCAGGGAAAAGGGCCGTGGTTTTTGTTTGGGGACCTGTGGCTGGGAGTGGCCGGCTGGCTCCTGAAAATCCACGATACGCAGGATGGTTCCCAGACCCAAGCGGGAACCAGTGCCGAGTCGGGCTGGTTTGATAGGTACAAGTGGCTCCTGCAATCTGCCAGCCAGAAGCGGGGCGGGTGAGTTTTGTTTGCCATGGGAAAGGGCCGTGGTTGGTGTTTGGGGGCCTGTGGCTGGGAGTGGCCGGCTGGCTCCTGAAAATCCACGATACGCAGGATGGTTCCCAGATTAATGTGGGACCAGTGCCAAGTCGGAATTGTTTGATAGAGCCAAGTGGCTCCTGCAATCTGCCAGCTACCTTATGGGCAGGTCAGTTTTACTTCCAGGGAAAAGGGCTGTGGTTTGTGTTTGGGGGCCTGTGGCTGGGAGTGGCCGGCTGGCTCCTGAAAATCCACGATACGCAGGATGGTTCCCAGATGAAAGGTGGCAACAGTGCCATGTTGGAATGGTTTGATAGAGACAAGTGGCTCCTGCAATCTGCCAGCCAGAAGATGGGCAAGTCAGTTTTACTTCCAGGGAAAAAATGGGTAGTTTGTGTTTGGGGACCTATGGCTGGGAGTGGCCGGCTGGCTCCTGAAAATCCACGATACGCAGGATGGTTCCCAGATGAATGGTGACAGCAGTGCAAAGTCTTGCTGGTTTAATAGTACCAAGAGGCTCCTGCAATCTGTCAGTCAGATGGTGGGCAGGTGTGTTTAACTTCCAGGGAAAAGGGCCGTAGTTTGTGTTTGGGGGCCTGTGGCTGGGAGTGGCCGGCTGGCTCCTGAAAATCCACGATACGCAGGATGGTTCCCAGATGAAAGGTGGCACCAGTGCCGACTCGGGCTGGATTGATAGAGACAAGTGGCTCCTCCAATCTGCCAGCCAGAAGCGGGGCGGGTGAGTTTTTTTTGCCAGGGATAAGGGCCGTGGTTTCTGTTCGGCGGCCTGTGGCTGGGAGTGGCCGGCTGGCTCCTGAAAATCCACAATACGCAGGATGGTTCCCAGATGAAAGGTGGCACCAGTGCCGAGTCGGGCTGGATTGATAGAGGCAAGTGGCTCCTGCAATCTGCCAGCCAGAAGCGGAGCGAGTGAGTTTTGTTTGCCAGGGAAAAGGGCCGTGGTTTTTGTTTGGGGACCTGTGGCTGGGAGTGGCCGGCCGGCTCCTGAAAATCCACGATACGCAGGATGGTTCCCAGATGAAAGGTGTCAGCAGTGCCAAGTCTTGCTAGTTTAATAGTACCAAGTGGCTCCTGCAATCTGCCAGCCAGATGATGGGCAGGTCACTTTTACTTCCAGGGCAAAGGGCCGTAGTTTGCGTTTGGGGGCCTGTGGCAGGGTGTGGCTGGCTGGCTCCTGAAAATCCACGATACGCAGAATGGTTCCCAGATGAAAGGTGGCACCAGTGCCGAGTCGGGCTGGTTTGATAGAGGAAAGTGGCTCCTGCAATGTGTCAGTCAGATGATGGGCAGGTCAGTTTTACTTCCAGGGAAAAGGGCCGTAGTTTGTGTTTGGGGGCCTGTGGCAGGGTGTGGCTGGCTGGTTCCTGAAAATCCACGATACGCAGGATGGTTCCCAGATGAAAGGTGGCACCAGTGCCGAGTCGGGCTGGTTTGATCGAGGCAAGTGGCTCCTCCAATCTGCCAGCCAGAAGCGGGGTGGGTGAGCTTTTTTTGCCAGGGAAAAGGGCCGTGGTTTGTGTTCGGGGGCCTGTGGCTGGGAGTGGCCGGCTGGCTCCTGAAAATCCACGATACGCAGGATGGTTCCCAGATGATAGGTGGCAGCAGTGCCAAGTCTTGCTGGTTTGATAGTACCAAGTGGCTCCTGCAATCTGCCAGCTACATGATGGGCAGGTCAGTTTTACTTCCAGGGAAAAGGGCTGTGGTTTTTGTTTGGGGGCCTGTGGCTGGGAGTGGCCGGCTGGCTCCCGACAATCCACGATACGCAGGATGGTTCCCAGATGAAAGGTGGCACCAGTGCCAAGTCGGAATGTTTTGATAGAGACAAGTGGCTCCTGCAATCTGCCAGCCAGATGATGGGCAGGTCAGTTTTACTTCCAGGGTAAAGGGCCGTAGTTTGTGTTCTGGGACCTGTGGCTGGGAGTGGCCGGCTGGCTCCTGAAAATCCACGATACGCAGGATGGTTCCCAGATGAAAGGTGGCACCAGTGCCGAGTACCGCTGGCAAGATAGATACAAGTGGCTCCTGCAATCTGCCAGCCAGAAGCGGGGCAGGTGAGTTTTGTTTGCCAGGGGAAAGGGCCGTGGTTTGTGCTTGGGGGCCTGTGGCTGGGAGTGGCCGGCTGGCTCCTGAAAATCCACGATACGCAGGATGGTTCCCAGATGAAAGGTGGCACCAGTGCCGACTCGGGCTGGATTGATAGAGGCAAGTGGCTCCTGCAATCTGTCAGTCAGATGATGGGCAGATCAGTTTTACTTCCAGGGAAAAGGGCCCTAGTTTGTGTTTGGGGGCCTATGGCTGGGAGTGGCCGGCTGGCTCCTAAAAATCCACGATACGCAGGATGGTTCCCAGATGAAAGGTGGCAACAATGCCAAGTCCAGCTGGTTTGATAGAGGCAAGTGGCTCCGCCAATCTGCCAGCCAGAAGCAGGGTGGGTGAGTTTTGTTTTCCAGGGAAAAGGGCCGTGGTTTGTGTTCGGGGGCCTGTGGCTGGGAGTGGCCGGCTGGCTCCTGAAAATCCACGATACGCAGGATGGTTCCCAGATGAAAGGTGGCAGCAGTGCAAAGTCGGAATGGTTTAATTGTACCAAGTGGCTCCTGCAATGTGCCAGCCAGATGATGGGCAGGTCAGTTTTACTTCCAGGGAAAAGGGCCGTGGTTTGTGTTCGGGGGCCTGTGGCTGGGAGTGGCCGGCTGGCTCCTGAAAATCCACGATATGCAGGATGTTTCCCAGATGAAAGGTGGGACCAGTGCCAAGTCGGGCTGGTTTGATAGAGACAAGTGGCTCCTGCAATATGCCAGCCAGACGCGGGGCGGGTGAGTTTTTATTGCCAGGGAAAAGGGCCGTGGTTTGTGTTCGGGGGCCTGTGGCTGGGAGTGGCCGGCTGGCTCCTGAAAATCCACGATACGCAGGATGGTTCCCAGATGAAAGGTGGCAACAGTGCCGAGTCGGTCTGGATTGATAGAGACAAGTGGCTCCTGCAATCTGGCAGACAGAAACGGGGTGGGCGAGTATTGTTTGCCAGGGAAAAGGGCCGTGGGTTGTGTTTGGGGGCCTGTGGCTGGGAGTGGCCGGCTGGCTCCTGAAAATCCACGATACGCAGGATGGTTTCCAGATGAAAGTGCCACCAGCGCCGAGTCGGGCTGGTTTGATAGATACAAGTGTCTCCTGCAATCTGCCAGCCAGAAGCGGGGCGGGTGAGATTAGTTTGCCAGGGGAAAGGGCCGTGGTTTGTGTTCGGGGGCCTGTGGCTGGGAGAGGCCGGCTGGCTCCTGAAAATCCACGATACGCAGGATGGTTCCCAGATGAAAGTGGCAGCAGTACCAAGTATTGCTGGTTTAGTCGTACCAAGTGGCTCCTGCAATCTGCCAGCCAGAAGATGGGCAGGTCAGTTTTACTTCCAGGGAAAAGGGCCATAGTTTTTGTTTGGGGGCCTGCGGCTGGGAGTGGCCGGCTGGCTCCTGAAAATCCACGATACGCAGGACGGTTCCCAGATGAAAGGTGGCACCAGTGCCGAGTCTGTCTGGATTGATAGAGGCAAGTGGCTCCTGCAATCTGCCAGCTGCATTATGGGCACGTCAGTTTTACATCCAGGGAAAAGGGCTGTGGTTTGTGTTTGGGGGCCTGTGGCTGGGAGTGGCCGGCTGGCTCCTGAAAATCCACGATACCAGGATGATTCCCAGATGAAAGGTGGCAACAGTGCCAAGTCGGAATGGTTTGATAGAGACAAGTGGCTCCTCCAATCTGCCAGCCAGAAGATGGGCAAGTCAGTTTTACTTCCAGGGAAAAGTGGGGTAGATTGTGTTTGAGGACCTGTGGCTGGGAGTGGCCGGCTGGCTCCTGAAAATCCACGATACGCAGGATGGTTCCCAGATGAAAGGTGACAGCAGTGCAAAGTCTTGCTGGTTTAATAGTACCAAGTTGCTCCTGCAATCTGTCAGTCAGATGGAGGGCTGGTCAGTTTTACTTCCAGAGAAAAGGGCCGTAGTTTGTGATCGGGGGCCTGTGGCTGGGAGTGGCCGGCTGGCTCCTGAAAATCCACGATACGCAGGATGGTTCCCAGATGAAAGGTGGCACCAGTGCCAAGTCGGGATGGTTTGATATTACCAAGTGGCTCCTTCAATCTGCCAGACAGAAGCGGGGCAGGTGAGTTTTGTTTGCCAGGGAAAATAGCCGAGGTTTCTCTTCCGGGGCCTGTGGCTGGGAGTGGCCGGCTGGCTCCTGAAAATCCACGATACGCAGGGTGGTTCCCAGACCCAAGGGGGCACCATTGCCGAGTCGGGCTGGTTTGATAGAGACAAGTGGCTCCTGCAATCTGCCAGCCAGAAGCGGGGCGGGTGAGTTTTGTTTGCCAGGGAATAGGGACGTGGTTTGTGTTCGGGGGCCTGTGGCTGGGAGTGGCCGGCTGGCTCCTGAAAATCCACGATACGCAGGAGGGTTCCCACATGAAAGGTGCCAGCAGTGCCAAGTCGGGCTGGTTTGATAGTACCAAGTGGCTCCTGCAATCTGCCAACTACATGATGGGCAGGTCAGTTTTACTTCCAGGGAAAAGTGCTGTGGTTTGTGTTTTGGGGCCTGTGGCTGGGAGTGGCTGGCTGGCTCCCGAAAATCCACGATACGCAGGATGGTTCCAAGATGAAAGGTGGCGCCAGTGCCAAGTCGGTCTGGTTTGATAGAGGCAAGTGGCTCCTGCAATCTGCCAGCCAGATGATGGGCAGGTCAGTTTTACTTCCAGGGAAAAGGGCCGTAGTTTGTGTTTGGGGACCTGTGGCTGGGAGTGGCCGGCTGGCTCCTGAAAATCCACGATACGCAGGATGGTTCCCAGATGAAAGGTGGCACCATTGCCGAGTCGGGCTGGTTTGATAGATACAAGTGGCTCCTGCAATCTGCCAGCCAGATGCGGGGCAGGTGAGTTTTGTTTGCCAGGGGAAAGGGCCGTGGGTTGTGTTCGGGGGCCTGTGGCTGGGAGTGGCCGGCTGGCTCCTGAAAATCCACGATACGCAGGATGGTTCCCAGATGAAAGGTGGCACCAGTGCCGAGTCGGCCGGATTGATAGAGGCAAGTGGCTCCTGCAATCTGTCAGTCAGATGATGGGCAGATCAGTTTTACTTGCAGGGAAAAGGGCCGTAGTTTGTGTTTGGGGGCCTATGGCTGGGAGTGGCCGGCTGCCTCCTGAAAATCCACGATACGCAGGATGGTTCCGAAATGAAAGGTGGCACCAATGCCGAGTCGGAATGGTTTGATAGAGGCAAGTGGCTCCTCCAATTTGCCAGCCAGAATCGGGTTGGGTGAGTTTTGTTTGCCAGGGGAAAGGGCCGTAGTTTGTGTTCGGGGGCCTGTGGCTGGGAGTGGCCGGCTGGCTCCTGAAAATCCACGATACGCAGGATGTTTTCCAGATGAAAGGTGGCACCAGTGCCAAGTCGGGCTGGTTTGATAGAGACATGAGGCCCCTGCAATCTGCCAGCCAGACGCGGGCCGGGTGAGTTTTTTTTGCCAGGGAAAAGGGCCGTGGTTTGTGTTCGTGGGCCTGTGGCTGGGAGTGGCCGGCTGGCTCCTGAAAATCCACGATACGCTGGATGGTTCCCAGATGAAAGGTGGCAACAGTGCAGAGTCGGTCTGGATTGATAGAGACAAGTGGCTCCTGCAATCTGGCAGACAGAAACGGGGTGGGTGACTATTATTTGCCAGGGAAAAGGGCCGTGGCTTGTGTTTGGGGGCCTGTGGCTGGGAGTGGCCGGCTGGCTCCTGAAAATCCACGATACGCAGGATGGTTCCCAGATGAAAGTGCCACCAGTGCCGAGTCGGGCTGGTTTGATAGATACAAGTGGCTCCTGAAATCTGCCTGCCAGAAGCGGGGCGGGTGAGATTTGTTTGCCAGGGGAAAGGGCCGTGGTTTGTGTTCGGGGGCCTGTGGCTGGGAGTGGCCGGCTGGCTCCTGAAAATCCACGATACGCAGGATAGTTCCCAGATGAAAGTGGCAGCAGTACCAAGTATTGCTGGTTTAATAGTACCAAGTGGCTCCTGCAATCTGCCAGCAAGAAGATGGGCAGGTCAGTTTTACTTCCATGGAAAAGGGCCGTAGTTTTTGTTTGCGGGCCTGCGGCTGGGAGTGGCCGGCTGGCTCCTGAAAATCCACGATACGCAGGATGTTTCCCAGATGAAAGGTGGCACCAGTGCCAAGTCAGGCTGGTTTGATAGAGAGAAGTGGCTCCTGCAATCTGCCAGCCAGAAGCGGGGCTGGTGAGTTTTGTTTGCCAGGGAAAAGGGCCGTGGTTTGTGTTCGGGGGCCTGTGGCTGGGAGTGGCCGGCTGGCTCCTGAAAATCCACGATACGCAGGATGGGTCCCAGACGAAAGGTGACAGCAGTGCAAAGTCTTGCTGGTTTAATAGTACCAAGTGGCTCCTGCAATCTGTCAGTCAGATGATGGGCAGGTCAGTTTTACATCCAGGGAAAAGGGCTGTGGTTTGTGTTTGGGGGCCTGCGGCTGGGAGTGGCCGGCTGGCTCCTGAAAATCCACGATACGCAGGATGGTTCCCAGATGAAAGGTGACAGCAGTGCAAAGTCTTGCTGGTTTAATAGTACCAAGTGGCTCCTGCAATCTGCCAGCCAGAAGATGGGCAAGTCAGTTTTACTTCCAGGGAAAAAAGGGGTAGTTTTTGTTTGGGGACCTGTGGCTGGGAGTGGCCGGCTGGCTCCTGAAAATCCACGATACGCAGGATGGTTCCCAGATGAAAGGTGACAGCAGTGCAATGTCTTGCTGTTTTAATACTACCAAGTGGCTCCTGCAATCTGTCAGTCAGATGATGGGCAGGTCAGTTTTACATCCAGGGAAAAGGGCTGTGGTTTGTGTTTGGGGGCCTGTGGCTGGGAGTGGCCGGCTGGCTCCTGAAAATCCACGATACGCAGGATGGTTCCCAGATGAAAGGTGGCACCAGTGCCATGTTGGAATGGTCTGATAGAGACAAGTGGCTCCTGCAATCTGCCAGCCAGATGATGGGCAGGTCAGTTTTACATGCAGGGTAAAGGGCCGTAGTTTGTGTTTGGAGACCAGTGGCTGGGAGTGGCCGGCTGGCTCCTGAAAATCCACGATACGCAGGATGGTTCCCAGACCCAAGCGGGCACCAGTGCCGAGTCGGGCTGGTTTGATAGATACAAGTGGCTCCTGCAATCTGCCAGCCAGAAGCGGGGCGGGTGAGTTTTGTTTGCCAGGGAAAGGGCCGTGGTTTGTGTTTGGGGCCTGTGGCTGGGAGTGGCCGGCTGGCTCCTGAAAATCCACGATACGCAGGATGGTTCCCAGATGAAAGGTGCCACCAGTGCCGAGTCGGGCTGGATTGATAGAGGCAAGTGGCTCCTGCAATCTGCCAGCCAGAAGCGGGGCGGGTGAGTTTTTTTTGCCAGGAAAAGGCCGTAGTTTGTGTTTGGGGGCCTGTGGCTGGGAGTGGCCGGCTGGCTCCTGAAAATCCACGATACGCAGGATGGTTCCCAGATGAAAGGTGGCAGCAGTGCAAAGTCTTGCTGGTTCAAAAGTACCAAGTGGCTCCTGCAATCTGCCAGCCAGAAGATGGGCAGGTCAGTTTTACTTCCAGGGGAAAGGGCCGTAGTTTGTGTTTGGGGGCCTGTGGCTGGGAGTAGCCGGCTGGCTCCTGAAAATCCACGATACGCAGGATGGTTCCCAGATGAAAGTGGCACGAGTGCCGACTCGGGCTGCTTTGATAGATACAAGTGGCTCCTCCAATCTGCCAGCCAGAAGCGGGGCGGGTGAGTTTTGTTTGCCAGGGGAAAGGGCCGTGGTTTGTGTTCGGGGGCTGTGGCGGAGTGGCCGGCTGGCTCCTGAAAATCCACGATACGCAGGATGGTTCCCAGATGAAAGGTGGCACCAGTGCCAAGTCGGGCTGGTTTGATAGTACCAAGTGGCTCCTGCAGTCTGCCAGCCAGATGATGGGCAGGTCAGTTTTACATCCAGGGAAAAGTGCTGTGGTTTTTGTTTGGGGGCAGGTGGCTGGGAGTGGCCGGCTGGCTCCTGAAAATCCACGATACGCAGGATGGTTCCCAGATGAAAGGTGGCACCAGTGCCAAGTTGGAATGGTTTGATAGAGACAAGTGGCTCCTGCAATGTGCCAGCCAGAAGATGGCCCGTTCAGTTTTACTTGCCGGGAAATGGGCCGTAGTTTGTGTTTGGGGACATGTGGCTGAGAGTGGCCGGCTGGCTCCTGAAAATCCACGATACGCAGGATGTTTCCCAGATGAAAGGTGGCACCAGTGCCAAGTCGGGCCGGTTTGATAGAGACAAGTGGCTCCTGCAATCTGCCAGCCAGAAGCGGGTCGGGTGAGTTTAGTTTGCCAGGGGAAAGGGCCGTGGTTTGTGTTCGGGGGCCTGTGGCTGGGAGTGGCCGGCTGGCTCCTGAAAATCCACGATACGCAGGATGGTTCCCAGATGAAAGGTGACAGCAGTGCAAAGTCTTGCTGGTTTAATAGTACCAAGTGGCTCCTGCAATCTGCCAGCCAGAAGATGGGCAAGTCAGTTTTACTTCCAGGAAAAAGGGGTAGTTTGTGTTCGGGGGCCTGTGGCTGGGAGTGGCCGGCTGGCTCCTGAAAATCCACGATAGCAGGATGGTTCCAGATGACAGGTGGCACCAGTGCCAAGTCGGGCTGGTTTGATAGAGGCAAGTGGCTCCTGCAATCTGTCAGTCAGATGATGGGCAGGTCAGTTTTACTTCCAGGGAAAAGGGCCGTAGTTTCTGTTTGCGAACCTGTGGCAGGGTGTGGCCGGCTAGTTCCTGAAAATCCACGATACGCAGGATGGTTCCCAGATTAATGCGGCACCAGTGCCAAGTCGGGATGGTTTGATAGTACCAAGTGGCTCCTGCAATCTGCCAGCTACATTATGGGCACGTCAGTTCTACATCCAGGGAAAAGGGCTGTGGTTTGTGTTTGGGGGCCTGTGGCTGGGAGTGGCCGGCTGGCTCCTGAAAATCCACGATACCAGGATGGTTCCCAGGTGAAAGGTGGCAACCATGCCAAGTCGGAATGGTTTGATTGAGACAAGTGGCTCCTGCAATCTGCCAGCCAGAAGATGGGCAAGTCAGTTTTACTTCCAGGGAAAATTGGGGTAGATTGTGTTTGAGGACCTGTGGCTGGGAGTGGCCCGCTGGCTCCTGAAAATCCACGATACGCAGGATGGTTCCCAGATGAAAGTGACAGCAGTGCAAAGTCTTGCTGGTTTAATGTACCAAGTGGCTCCTGCAATCTGTCAGTGAGATGATGGGCAGGTCAGTTTTACTTCAGGGAAAAGGGCCGTGGTTTGTGTTTGGCCGGCTGGGAGTGGCGGCTGCTCCTGAAAATCCACATACGCAGGATGGTCCCAGAAAGGGGCACCATGCCAGTCGGCGTTGATAGAGAGTGGTCCGCAATCTGCCAGCCAGAGCGGGGTAGTTTTTCAGGAAGGCTGTTTTGTGGCTGTGCTGGTGCGCTGCTCTGAAAATCCACATACCAGATGGTCCCAGAGAAAGGTGCACCAGTGCCGTCGGCTGTTAAGAGGAAGTGGTCCTGCAATCGCCACCAAAGGCGGGTAGTTTTTCAGAAGGCCGTGTTTTTTGGGCCTGTGGCTGGATGCGCTGCTCTGAAAATCAGTACCAGATGGTTCCAGATGAAGTGGCCAGTGCAGCGCGTAAGAGCAAGTGGCTCCTCAATCGCCACCAGAGGCAGTAGTTTTATTCCAGGAAGCCGTGTTTGTTGGGCTGTGCTGGGTGCGCTGCTCCTGAAAATCCAATACCAGGATGGTTCCCAATGAAAGTGGCACATGCATGGCTGTTAAGACATGTCCTCATCGCCACCAAAGCGGCGGTGTTTTCCGGAAGGCGTTGTTGGCTGGGAGCCGTGGCCTAATCCACTACCAGATGGTCCCAATGAAGGGCACCATGCAGTGTGTTGTAATGTCTGCACCCCAGAAGGGTGTTTTCAGGAAAAGCGTGTTTTGGCGTGGATGCCGTGGCTTGAACCATACGCAGATGTCCCAGAGAAAGTGACATGCAGGGTTAACATGCTCAGCCACAGGCGTCGTTTCCGAAGCTTTTTGGCTGTCGATGCGCGGCCTGAAACCACAGATGTCCATAGGCACCATGCTGCGTTTGATGAGGCTCTGCATTGCAGCCAGGGCGTATTTTGAAGCTGTTGTTGGCTGTGTGAGGCCGCGGCTGAATCCACACGGATGTCCCAAAAGGTGCACATGCAGGGTTAACAAGTCTCAATCCCAGTGCGTATTTTTCTCTTCCGGGGCCTGTGGCTGGGAGTGGCCGGCTGGCTCCTGAAAATCCACGATACGCAGGATGGTTCCCAGACCCAAGGGGGCACCAGTGCCGAGTCGGGCTGGTTTGATAGAGACAAGTGGCTCCTGCAATCTGCCAGCCAGAAGCGGGGCGGGTGAGTTTTGTTTGCCAGGGAAAAGGGCCGTGGTTTGTGTTCGGGGGCCTGTGGCTGGGAGTGGCCGGCTGGCTCCTGAAAATCCACGATACGCAGGATGGTTCCCAGATGAAAGGTGGCACCAGTGCCAAGTCGGAATGGTTTGATAGAGACAAGTGGCTCCTGCAATCTGCCAGCCAGATGATGGGCAGGTCAGTTTTACTTCCAGGGAAAAGGGCCGTAGTTTGTGTTTGGGGACCTGTGGCTGGGAGTGGCCGGCTGGCTCCTGAAAATCCACGATACGCAGGATGGTTCCCAGATGAAAGGTGGCACCATTGCCGAGTCGGGCTGGTTTGATAGATACAAGTGGCTCCTGCAATCTGCCAGCCAGAAGCAGGGTGGGTGAGTTTTGTTTCCCAGGGGAAAGGGCCTTGGGTTGTGTTCGGGGGCCTGTGGCTGGGAGTGGCCGGCTGGCTCCTGAAAATCCACGATACGCAGGATGGATCGCAGATGAAAGGTGGCAGCAGTGCAAAGTCTTGCTGGTTTAATTGTACCAAGTGGCTCCTGCAATGTGCCAGCCAGATGATGGGCAGGTCAGTTTTACTTCCAGGGAAAAGGGCCGTAGTTTGTGTTTGGGTGCCTGTGGCTGGGAGTGGCCGGCTGGCTCCTGAAAATCCACGATACGCAGGATGGTTCCCAGATGAAAGGTGGCACCAGTGCCAAGTCGGGCTGCTTTGATAGAGACAAGTGGCCCCTGCAATCTGCCAGCCAGACGCGGGGCGGGTGAGTTTTTTTTGCCAGGGAAAAGGGCCGTGGTTTGTGTTCGGGGGCCTGTGGCTGGGAGTGGCCGGCTGGCTCCTGAAATCCACGATACGCAGGATGGTTCCCAGATGAACGTGGCAACAGTGCCGAGTCGGTCTGGATTGATAGAGACAAGTGGCTCCTGCAATCTGGCAGACAGAAACGGGGTGGGCGAGTATTGTTTGCCAGGGAAAAGGGCCGTGGCTTGTGTTTGGGGGCCTGTGGCTGGGAGTGGCTGGCTGGCTCCTGAAAATCCACGATACGCAGGATGGTTCCCAGATGAAAGTGCCACCAGTGCCGAGTCGGGCTGGTTTGATAGATACAAGTGGCTCCTGAAATCTGCCAGCCAGAAGCGGGGCGGGTGAGATTTGTTTGCCAGGGGAAAGGGGCGTGGTTTGTGTTCGGGGGCCTGTGGCTGGGAGTGGCCGGCTGGGTCCTGAAAATCCACGATACGCAGGATGGTTGCCAGATGAAAGTGGCAGCAGTACCAAGTATTGCTGGTTTAATAGTACCAAGTGGCTCCTGCAATCTGCCAGCCAGATGATGGGCAGGTCAGTTTTACTTCCAGGGAAAAGGGCCGTAGTTTTTGTTTGGGGGCCTGCGGCTGGGAGTGGCCGGCTGGCTCCTGAAAATCCACGATACGCAGGATGTTTCCCAGATGAAAGGTGGCACCAGTGCCAAGTCTGGCTGGTTTGATAGAGACAAGTGGCTCCTGCAATCTGCCAGCCAGAAGCGGGGCGGGTGAGTTTTATTTGCCAGGGAAAAGGGCCGTGGTTTGTGTTCGGGGGCCTGTGGCTGGGAGTGGCCGGCTGGCTCCTGAAAATACACGATACGCAGGATGGTTCCCAGATGAAAGGTGACAGCAGTGCAAAGTCTTGCTGGTTTAATAGTACCAAGTGGCTCCTGCAATCTGTCAGTCAGATGATGGGTAGGTAAGTTTTACATCCAGGGAAAAGGGCTGTGGTTTGTGTTTGGGGGCCTGTGGCTGGGAGTGGCCGGCTGGCTCCTGAAAATCCACGATACGCAGGATGGTTCCCAGATGAAAGGTGGCAGCAGTGCAAAGTCTTGCTGGTTTAATAGTACCAAGTGGCTCCTGCAATCTGCCAGCCAGAAGATGGGCAGGTCAGTTTTACTTCCAGGGGAAAGGGCCGTAGTTTGTGTTTGGGGGCCTGTGGCTGGGAGTAGCCGGCTGGCTCCTGAAAATCCACGATACGCAGGATGGTTCCCAGATGAAAGTGGCACGAGTGCCGACTCGGGCTGCTTTGATAGATACAAGTGGCTCCTCCAATCTGCCAGCCAGAAGCGGGGCGGGTGAGTTTTGTTTGCCAGGGAAAGGCCGTGGTTTGTGTTCGGGGCCTGTGGCTGGGAGTGGCCGGCTGGCTCCTGAAAATCCACGATACGCAGGATGGTTCCCAGATGAAAGGTGGCACCAGTGCCAAGTCGGGCTGGTTTGATAGTACCAAGTGGCTCCTGCAGTCTGCCAGCCAGATGATGGGCAGGTCAGTTTTACATCCAGGGAAAAGTGCTGTGGTTTTTGTTTGGGGGCAGGTGGCTGGGAGTGGCCGGCTGGCTCCTGAAAATCCACGATACGCAGGATGTTTCCCAGATGAAAGGTGGCAGCAGTGCAAAGTCTTGCTGGTTTAATTGTACCAAGTGGCTCCTGCAATGTGCCAGCCAGATGATGGGCAGGTCAGTTTTACTTCCACGTAAAAGGGCCGTAGTTTGTGTTTGGGTGCCTGTGGCTGGGAGTGGCCGGCTGGCTCCTGAAAATCCACGATACGCAGGATGGTTCCCAGATGAAAGGTGGCACCAGTGCCAGGTCGGGCTGGTTTGATAGAGACAAGTGGCTCCTGCAATCTGCCAGCCAGAAGCGGGGCGGGTGAGTTTTTTTTTGCCAGGGAAAAGGGCCGTGGTTTGTGTTCGGGGGCCTGTGGCTGGGAGTGGCCGGCTGGCTCCTGAAAATCCACGATACGCAGGATGGTTCCCAGATGAACGGTGGCAACAGTGCCGAGTCGGTCTGGATTGATAGAGACAAGTGGCTCCTGCAATCTGGCAGACAGAAACGGGGTGGGCGAGTATTGTTTGCCAGGGAAAAGGGCCGTGGTTTGTGTTTGGGGGCCTGTGGCTGGGAGTGGCTGGCTGGCTCCTGAAAATCCACGATACGCAGGATGTTTCCCAGACCCAAAGGGGCACCAGTGCCGAGTCGGGCTGGTTTGATAGATACAAGTGGCTCCTGTAATCTGCCAGCAAGAAGATGGGCAGGTCAGTTTTACTTCCAGGTAAAAGGGCCTTGGTTTGTGTTCGTGGGCCTGTGGCTGGGAGTGGCCGGCTGGCTCCTGAAAATCCACGATACGCAGGATGGTTCCCAGATGAAAGGTGGCACCAGTGCCAGGTCGGAATGGTTTGATAGAGCCAAGTGGCTCCTGCAATCTGCCAGCCAGATGATGGGCAGGTCAGTTTTACTTCCAGGGAAAAGGGCCGTAGTTTGTGTTCGGGGACCTGTGGCTGGGAATGGCCGGCTGGCTCCTGAAAATCCACGATATGCAGGATGGTTCCCAGATGAAAGGTGGCACCAGTGCCAAGTCAGGCTGGTTCGATAGTACCAAGTGGCTCCTGCAATCTGCCAGCCAGAAGCGGGGCGGGTGAACTTTGTTTGCCAGGGAAAAGGGCGGTGGTTTGTCTTCGGGGCTTGTGGCTGGGAGTGGCCGGCTGGCTCCTGAAAATCCATGATACGCAGGATGGTTCCCAGATGAAAGGTGGCACCAGTGCCGAATCGGGCTGGATTGATAGAGGCAAGTGGCTCGTACAATCTGCCAGCCAGAAGCGCGGTGAGTGATTTTTTTGTCAGGGAAAAGGGCGTGGTTTGTGTTCGGGGGCCTGTGGCTGGGAGTTAGCCGGCTGGCTCCTGAAAATCCACGATAGCAGGATGGTTCCCAGATGAAAGGTGGCACCAGTGCCAAGTCGGAATGGTTTGATAGAGACAAGTGGCTCTGCAATCTGCCAGCCAGAAGATGGGCAAGTCAGTTTTACTTCAGGGAAAAGTGGGGTAGTTTGTGTTTGGGGACCTGTGGCTGGGAGTGGCCGGCTGGCTCCTGAAAATCCACGATACGCAGGATGGTTCCCAGATGAAAGGTGGCACCATTACCGATTCGGGTAGGTTTGATTGACACAAGTGGCTCCTGCAATCTGACAGCCAGAAGCGGGGCGGGTGAGTTTTGTTTGCCAGGGTAAAGGGCCGTGGTTTTTGTTTGGGGACCTGTGGCTGGGAGTGGCCGGCTGGCTCCTGAAAATCCACAAAACCCGGAGGTTCCCAGAGAAAGGGGGCCCATGCCAAGCCCGGGGTTTTGATGAGCAATGGTCCCGCAATT
>NW_026993007.1:0-22474 GCF_028769735.1 Zonotrichia leucophrys gambelii
AAAAAAAAGAGCAAGAAATATTATTAAAACACCCGGTCCCAAAACCCAGAAACCCTGAGAAACTCCCAGAAAGCGTCCAGAAAGCCCAGAGAGCATGGAGGACTCAGGACCGAGGGGGGAGAGCAGGGGGGGGAAGAAAAAGGGATCGGGGGAGGCGCTTTTTCGCGGCAGCCACGCGGCGGCGGAGCAGGCGGGGAGCGCGGCTGAAGAAAAAACAAAAGACGCGTGTTCAGATACGGCTTTGCTAAGCTCAGAGCCGGGGGGTGCAGCGGCCCCGGGGGCCGGCAAGGTAGCAGAAACGCGCGCGGCAGGCAAAACTCGCAAGCAAAAAACCCAGTGCGAGTCGCGGCAGGCGCGGGTGCCGGCGGGAGCGGCCACACACACTGACGAAAGGCCACACACACACACAGCGTCGGAGGAGGAGGAGACAGTCAGGGGCAGACCGAAGGGGGAAAATTCAGAGGCGGAAGAAAAAGGGAGAGGAAAAAAAAATTACCTCGGGAGAGACAGAGGGCGGCTCGGAAAGCACGCATGCGCCGAGCGCGGGCGGGGGCGGGCCAGACCCCCGGTGACGTCTCAGGCGAGGAGGGGCCCTCTCCAGACTTAGTGCCTTTGGTAAAAACCCTCGGGGTCCTAAGCCTCTCCCCTCCTGGGGAGGCTTGTGTGTTTTCTAACCCTATTGTCAGTTGAATCAAAAACTAGGTAACCCCTGAGTGCACGACATGCCAGATCGGTTCAGCAGAGCTACAACATCATTTCGTAACAAGTCTGCAACTATCCAGCGATTTTCCTCAACAAGATATAAGAAGAAACGAATACTCAGACAAAAGTCGGGACTCAGACTGCAAAGGACAACTCAGAAGAGAAACAAGAGAAACGAAAGACTCTGGGGGGTTTTTTTTTCTCTTTGGGGTCTTGAATATTTCTGTATAAGAACGAAAGACTGGGAAGTTTTCTCCTTAAAGTCTTGAATTACAATAGGCAATGGAGTAAATTTATCTATTATAGGGAAAACTGACAAAGGATCATATATTGATCAGCTGGTAGATTTCTTTGACATTTCTCCCATTTGGAGAGGAATTTTAAGGGCAGATTTCTTTGACATTTCTCCTATTTGGAGAAGAATTTTAAGGGTAGGATTTTATGTTTTAATAGTTTAAGGTTTTATGTTGTAATAGTTCTTCTAGTCCTCATCCATGTCGTCCCAGATGCCATGAATCGGATTGTAAAAGAGGTTTTCTTGGGGCAAACAGAAGGGGGAGGTGTCGGATCTCAAAATCTCAGCCCTGAGATCTGAGCCTCCGAGACCAGCTTAGGGGTCTCGGGAGTCCTGGAATGTTGCCAGAAGTGTCTGGTAGCTGGACTTTAACCCTGCACAGGAGACGACAAGGATGAGGGCTTCACAGGGTGATTGGTGAAGGGATTAGTTAATTAGAGAGTGAGAAACAGGATTTAGGATTTATGTACAGGGGGGTTTAGAGGAGCAAGATGGAGGAATTGGGGTGTGTCCTGTCCTCCTCCTTCTTCCTCCTCTCCTCCATCTTCTTTGGCCACGGTGGCACCTTTCTATTGGTTATTACTAAGAGTACACCGAGTTATAACAATAGATGGTATTGGGGAAAAATGATAAATATTGTATACGTAGCAAAGGGTATAAAGATAGGTGCCTGCCCGGAGGGAGAGTCTCAGTGTGCCCATGGCTGACTGCTGAGCAGATCTCTGGTGGCTGAAAGAACATCTTTTAGATAAACAATTAATAAACATAAAACCAGAAAGAAGAACTGAAGCCTCTTCTCGTCCTTTGATACGCGGGTGCTCCAAGGCCACCTCCGGGCCACCTCCGGGCCACCTCAGAGCCTCCCAGGCCCCTCAAACAGCCGAGAAAAACTCAGACTGACTGTGCCTCTCTTCCAGGCTCTTTGTCCAAGCACCCATTCCAGGGCCGACTGCGTCCCCATCAGGGTCTGTGTCCCAGCAACCATTCCTGGACTCAGTTCTCCTCTCTCCCTGGCTCTGTGTCCCAGCACCCATTCCTGGGCTGACTGTGCCTCTCTCCCAGGCTCTGTGTCCCAGCCCCCATTCCTGGGCTGACTGTGCCTCTGCCAGGCTCTGCGTCCCAGCACCGATTCCTGGGCAGATTGTGCCTATATAGGCTCTGTGTCCCAGCACGCATTCCTGGGCTCAGTGTTCCTCTCTCCCAGGCTCTGTGTCCCAGCACCCATTCCTGGGCTGACTGTGCCTCTCTGCCTGGCTCTGTGTCCCAGCCCCCATTCCTGCTCTGACTGTGCCTCTGCCAGGCTTTGCGCCCCAGCACCGATTCCTGGGCAGATTGTGCCTCTATAGGCTCTGTGTCCCAGCACCCACTCCTTGCCTGACTGCGCATCTCTCCTAGGCTCGGTGTCACAGCACCCATTCCTGCTCTGACTGTGCCTCTGCCAGGCTCTGTGTCCAAGCACCGATTCCTGGGCTCAGTGTTCCTCACTCCCAGGCTCTGTGTCCCAGCACCCATTCCTGGGCAGATTGTGCCTATATAGGCTCTGTGTCCCAGCACCCATTCCTTGGCTGACTGCGCCTCTCTCCTAGGGTCTGTGTTCCAGCACCCATTCCTGCTCTGAAAGTGCCTCTGCCAGGCTCGGCGTCCCAGCACCGATTCCTGGGCTCAGTGTTCCTCACCCCTAGGCTCTGTGTCCCAGCACCCAATCCTGGGCTGACTCTGCCTCTATGCCAGGCTCTGTGTCCAAGCACCCATTCCTGCTCTGACTGTGCCTTTCCCCCTGGCTCTGTGTCCCAGCGCCGATTCCTGTGCTGACTGTCCTCTTTCCCTGGATTTGTGTCCCAGCACCCATTCCTGGGCTGACTGTGCCTCTCTCCCAGGCTCTGTGTTCCAGCATACATTCCTGGGCTGACTGTGCCTCTCTGCCAGGCTCTGTGTCCCAGCACCCATTCCTGGGCGCACTGTGCCTCTCTCCCTGTCTCTGTGTCCCAGCACGCATTCCTGGGCTCAGTGTTCCTCTCTCCCAGGCTCTGTGTCCCAGCACCCATTCCTGGGCTGACTGTGCCTCTCTGCCTGGCTCTGTGTCCCAGCCCCCATTCCTGCTCTGACTGTGCCTCTGCCAGGCTTTGCGCCCCAGCACCGATTCCTGGGCAGATTGTGCCTATATAGGCTCTGTGTCCCAGCACCCATTCCTTGCCTGACTGCGCCTCTCTCCTAGGGTCTGTGTTCCAGCACCCATCCCTGCTCTGAAAGTGCCTCTGCCAGGCTCCTCGTCCCAGCACCCACACCTGCGCTCAGTGTTCCTCAAACCTAGTCTCTGTTTCCCAGCACCCAAACCTGGGCTGACTCTGCCTCTATGCCAGGCTCTTTGTCCAAGCACCCATTCAAGAGCTTACTGCGACCACTTCAGGCTCTGCGTCCCAGCACCCATTCCAGCGCTCACTGTTCCTCTCTCCCAGGCTCTGTGTCACAGCACCCATTCATGGGCTTACTCAGCGCCCGTTGAGGCTTTGTGTCCCAGCACCCATTCCTGGGCTGACTGCGCCTCTCTCCTAGGGTCTGTGTTCCAGCACCCATTCCTGCTCTGAAAGTGCCTCTGCCAGGCTCGGCGTCCCAGCACGCACACCTGCGCTCAGTGTTCCTCACACCTAGGCTCTGTGTCCCAGCACCCAATCCTGGGCTGACTCTGCCTCTATGCCAGGCTCTTTGTCCAAGCACCCATTGAAGAGCTTACTGCGACCACTTCAGGCTCTGCGTCCCAGCACCCATTCCAGCGCTCACTGTTCCTCTCTCCCAGGCTCTGTGTCACAGCACCCATTCATGGGCTTACTCAGCGCCCGTTGAGGCTTTGTGTTCCAGAACCCATTCCTGGGCTGACTGTGCCTCTCTCCAAGGCTCTGTGTCCCAGCGCCGATTCCTGTGCTGACTGTCCTCTTTCCCTGGATTTGTGTCCCAGAACCCATTCCTGAGCAGATTGTGCCTATCAAGGCTCTGTGTCCCAGCACCCATTTCATGGGTAGTCAGTTCCTCTCTCCCTGGCTCTGTGTCTCAGCACCCATTCCAGGGCTGACTGCGCCCCCTTCAGGCTCTGTGTCCCAGCACCCATTCCTGGGCTGACTGTGCCTCTGCCAGGCTCTGCGTCCCAGCACCGATTCCTGAGCAGATTGTGCCTATATAGGCTCTGTGTCCCAGCAACCATTCCTTGGCTGACTGCGCCTCTCTCCTAGGCTCTGTGTCCCAGCACCCATTCCTGCTCTGACTGTGCCTCTGCCAGGCTCTGTGTCCCAGCACCGATTTCTGGGCTCAGTGTTCCTCACCCTTAGGCTCAGTGTCCCAGCGCCCATTCCTGGGCTGAATGTGCCTCTCTCCCGGGCTCTGTGTCTCAGCACCGATTCCTGGGCTGACTGTGCCTCTCTCCCAGGCTCTGGGTCCACCACACATTCCAGGGCTCAGTCTTCTGCACTCCCAGGCTCTGTGTCCCAGCACCCATTACTGGGCTGACTCTGCCCCTATGCCAGGCTCTGTGTCCCAGCACCCATTCCTGGGCGCACTGTGCCTCTCTCCCTGACTCTGTGTCCCAGCACGCATTCCTGGGCTCAGCGTTCCTCTCTCCCAAGCTCTGTGTCCCAGCACCCATTCCTGGGCTGACTGTGCCTCTCTGCCTGGTTCTGTGTCCCAGCCCCCATTCCTGCTCTGACTGTTCCTCTGCCAGGCTTTGCGCCCCAGCACCGATTCCTGGGCAGATTGAGCCTATATAGGCTCTGTGTCCCAGCACCCATTCATTGCCTGACTGCGCCTCTCTCCTAGGGTCTGTGTTCCAGCACACATTCCTGTCGCAGTCGAGGCGGTCACGACATAAAGCAGAGACCACAAGTAGTCTCAGTTGGTAACACTTGGCAACAGTTTATTAATGAAAATGGCTGATCTTTTATACACTTTCCAGTTGTTTACCCTTCTTGTACCTTAGCTATTGGCCACAATAATTCAATATCATGCCATTGGTGAAAAGTTACTCTGACTCCACCTAACTTTCTAAAATCGCTTCGTCCAGCTGCAGAATGCTCTTATCTTCCTTCTCTCGATCTCCTTGGTTACGGCCTTGGAGAAAGCTCCTTATCAGCTTCTTCTTCTTCTTACTTCTTGCTCCTTTAGCTAACAGGCCCGCTGCTAGCCCCTTCCACAATTCCCCCTTTTTTGTTTTTGAACTGTAAATACAGCTGCTATGGATTTTTGCAGGGCCCTTTGCAAAAACCCAAGCAGAGAGGGGACACACAAAATCACAATCACAACCATCAACAAAATTCCCACTCTTAATACAATTGTTCCTGTCCTTCATCCATCTTCAAGTACCAATATATGGTCTTAGCCAGTGTCATCCGCACGCTCTGCTTCAGCTGCAGAACCATCGATCCTGTCCTTTCCCACACGCTCTAGGTAAGGTTTGACACAGCGAGCAGGAACCCATCGAGGACCATTATCTGTCAAAACACAAGCATAACCCCTTCCCCAGGTTATCAGTTCCACTGGACCAGACCATATACCAGTAATCAAATCCTTGACCCATACCTTGACATTTCTATGGAAATTTGGTTGCTTAGAATTCAAAGAAGAAAAATGGCAAAAGATTGGAGATAACTGTGAGTCAGGTAGGGGACGCAAGAAGTTTAACACATAAACAGCTTTATCTAATCTCACTTGAGGTGGCTCCTGTTGCATTCCCCCTTTTTGTTTTTGAACCTGACGTTTAAGAAGTCCGTGAGCTCTTTCAATAATTGCTTGGCCCGTGGGGACATGTGGAATACCTGTTGAATGCTCAATGCCCCAAGCACAAAAGAATGCTTGCATTTTGTGCGAAGCATATGCTGGGCCGTTATCTGTTTTTACATGACGCGGAACACCTAGAATAGAAAAGGCATGATAAAAATGACGAATAGCATCTCGAGTTTTTTCTCCTGTGAATGCTGAAGCAACCATTGCATGAGAAAAAGTATCAACTGTAACATGAATATACTTAAAGCGACCGAATTCTGGCATTTTTGTAACATCAGTTTGCCATTCTTCTAACGCAGAAAGACCTCTAGGGTTGGTACCATAATACTGAGTAACATGAGTCATATGACAGTCGGGACAAGAGGAAAGAATAGACTTTGCTTCAGCAGTAGACAATTTGAATTGCTGCTGTAAAGCTTGAGCACTCTGATGAAAAAATTGATGGGATAAAATTGCCTGCTGCAACACATTGGGTACAGTTTTGATTGCAGCAGCAGCTACTAAAGAATCTACATAGGCATTGCCTTCAGCAAAAAATCCTGGTAATGATGTATGGCTGCGAATGTGCATAATAAAGTAAGAATGTTTTCGAGCACCAATAACTGTCCACAACTTCACTAATATGGTAAACAATGGTTTCTCTTGAATATTATATACAACACTGCTTGATCTAAATGCTTAACCAAATTGGCAACATAAACTGAATCAGTAACTATGTTTACAGAACCAGGAAACAAAGTAAAAGCCAAAAGAACAGCAGAAAGTTCAACCAGTTGAGGAGATCCCTGCTGAATCACTGTCTGATATTCCCAGTGATCATCCTTTCTCCAAGCCACAGCTGCTTTTCCGGTTTTCCCGGACCCATCTGTAAAAACTGTTATACCTTCCACTGGAACAGGAGAACAAATTTGCTTGCCTTCAAAAGGGATCTCTTTAGTCAGTGTTAGAACAGGATGAGAAGGCAAATGATACGAGATTTGGCCTGTAAAACAAGATAAGGCAGATTGCAATTCATGATTATTTTGAAAGCACCATTCGAAATACCACTGTTGTACAGGTATCACAATGGTCACAGGGTCCTGTCCCAAAATCTCATGACAACGCCTGCGACCCTTGATGATAATATCTGCAAAAAGCTCATAAAGTCCTGGAGCTGTTTTCCGAGATCTGAAAGATAAAAATATCCATTCCAGAATATGCAACTGATCTTCCCAATTATCATTCCATTGACACAGTATTCCACATGGTATTTCATGGTCCTTCAAAATAAACAATTGAACATCAACAGAGGGATCTATCCTGTTAACAAATTTGTGTGCTAGGGCTAATTCAACTTCTTCTAGAGTCTTTTTTGCTGCTGAGGTCAATTGCCTCTCATCAGTGGAGGAAGTGATGCCTGAAAGCAAATCAAACAATGGCTGCATCTGATGATTAGTTATGCCTAAATATGATCGAATCCAACCTATTAAACCAACCAATTTCTGTACATCAGTAGCAGTTTTAACATCAATGTCTAACTTTACAGGTTGAGGCATAACTTGAGTGTTGGTCAGCAACATACCTAGGTATTTCCAAGGCATGTGTTCCTGCACTTTCTCTGGAGCAATGATCAAACCAAAGGCTTTCAAATTTGTCACAGCACATTGTCTAAGAACTGACAACTGTTGCTTGTTGTCAGACGCCAACAAGATATCATCCATGTAATGATAGCAGTAGCAGTTTTTAAATTGCTCCCGCACTTTTGACAAGGCCTGTGCCACAAACCATTGACAAATAGTTGGCGAATTTTTCATGCCTTGTGGGAGTACCTTCCATTGATATCTTTTATCAGGTTCCGCATGATTTATAGAAGGCACCGTAAAAGCGAATTTTTCTTTGTCCTGCTCAGCCAATGGAATAGTGAAGAAACAATCTTTTAGATCAATGACAACTATTTGCCATTCCTGTGGAATCATCGTGGTGTAGGAAGGCCTGGTTGCAAAGCTCCCATTGTTGCCATTACAGCATTTATCTGCCGTAAATCATGTAAAAGTCTCCATTTTCCCGATTTCTTTTTTATTACAAAAACAGGGGTGTTCCAGGGACTGAATGATTCCTCAATGTGTCCCGCTTGCAATTGTTCATTAACTAATTCTTGCAGGGCAGTAAGCTTTTCAGTAGTCAGGGGCCACTGGCAAACCTGGACAGGCTTATCTGTCAACCATGTCAGGGGTACAACTGGACGTTCATTGCCCTGCAACACAGTGGCCCCCATTAAAAATCCGTAATAATTTTGACACCCCATTGAGATTAACAATCTCATCCCCACAAACTTTGAGGAGCATTGGCAACACAGAGTTTGATGTTAGCTTGTTGGCCATCAGGATGTTTCACATTAATTACAATGGCTGACAGGCCACCTGTTGTAGCACCACCCAATCCCAGGAGTCCAAAACTTGCACGAGTAAGAGGCCAGGATTGAGGCCAGCAAAGTCGTGAGAGTATTGTGACATCTGCTCCAGTGTCAATCAAACCTGTTACTGATATAGTTCCTGGATAACATCCACTGGCGGTGAGAGTGCATGTCTTTTCTGGACGGCTCTCTGTTACTTTCTCAGTCCAAAACACTTGAGGTTCTCCTGTCGATCCAAAGCTTCCTGTGCCGCGACTTCGGTCCACTGTATTTGGAACAGAACTCACAAAAGGTACAAGTTGGGCAATACAAGTTCCTTTCTGAATAGTAACAGGAGGGTCATCAATGGATACCATAGCATGAATCTGCCCTAAATAATCAGCATCAATAAGCCCTAGATGCACATGAATACCTCTAAGTGTAGTACTTGATCTCCCTATCAAAAACGCACTCAATCCCCGTCCTATCGGACCATAGGCATCAAGAGGCACTTTACATATTTCTTTTGTTAAAATGGTTACTGTGTCAGCGGTGGGTATATCAATCCCTGCGGACCCGCTTGTTGCCCCTGAGAATTGTTCGCAAATGGGTAGCTTTGCAGGGCTGGGAAGACCCGCATTTGCTGTTGTGGTTGTTGGGGTATTTGTTTCCCCACGCGCCCCTTCGCGCTCCTCTTTGGGTTTCCCGGCAATAGCTGACCATTTGCATGATATTTGCTCCTGCATTGCTTAGCATAGTGCCCAGATTTAGCACAACGGTTGCATACAACATCACTGCTTGCACTTGGCCTAAATGTTGTTTTCCGGACAGTACACTGTGACTTTACGTGCCCTTGTTGTCCACAATTATAACACTTTGCTGAAGGTCTTAACACTGCAGCAAGAGCTGCCATTTTATGTTCAACTGAACCAACTTTTGAGCAAGCAGTAACCATTTCAGACAAGGTGGGTTCCCCAGGCAAAGTGTCAATAATCTTTCTGCAGTCTGGGTTTGCATTTTCTTTAGCCAATTGTACACACAATTTCTCTCGCAAAGTTTCATCATCTACCTGTTTCTCAATAGCGGCAGCAAGTTTTTCTGCAAACTGCAAAAATGGTTCTCTCGTCCCTTGTTGTATAGTAACATATTTCTGCTTTGGAGCTGCCATTTCCATTGTTTTAGTTAAGGCAGTCATGCCAATTTGCTGAGCTTGTGCCAAAATCGAAGGATCCCACCTTGCCTGTAAATCTGGATTAGCAAAAGGCCCAGAGCCCAGTAGGGCATCAACACCCACAGCATGAGGAGGGTCATGTTGAGGCAACTGCATATTTGTTAAAGCCGTGCGCTCAGCCACTCGCCTCCAAGTTTCTTGAAATACACCATATTGTACTGGCTGGAATAGAATTGTAGCAAGATGAGTGATATCATAAGGTGTTGTGGTGTGTTGCAATATCCTGTTTTACCTTCTCCCTTCCCCCTCGCCCCTCGCTGAGTGTGCCCTGTCAATCAGGCTAACATACCAGCAAGGCGTCGTGTGATAGGTGTCCCTAGTACCTTGAGACCCTGCCCCTTCACCTGGTTGGTGACTCACCTGTCCCCTCCCCTTCCCCTGTCCTGAGCTTAAAATGTGAATGAGACCATGCGGCTTTATTCTGTTACCAGCAGTGGCCCAGTGCAGACGTATCTGTACTCATGGAATAAACATCTGGCTACCTTCTAGCAGAATCCATTCCCTTTCTCTCCACCATCGCCAGAAGCTCTCTCCTGAGGAGAACGGAGTCCTGTCTTGTGCCCCGCTGCACTTTGCCGCCAGCCAAGGTACCTCTGGGGTTAAACACCACAGTGCTGCCTCTGGCCAAGCAGCGAAGGTCAGAACTGGCCTAGGCACCATCTAACTGGTTATATTGGGATACATATTCCAATATATATTGGCGTCCCTGTGGGTGGCTCGACTCTGCAGCCCGAAAAAGGACTCGCAGTTCCTCAGAGAAGCTTCTGCCAGCCGTGCATCCAGCTGAAAGGAGCCTGGCTTCAAGACTCCCAGCTAGAGACTTTGGGAATATTCCCAGAAAAAGTTTCGTGGACTGTTCGGTGCCTTCTGGAAAGCCCAGCTTCATTGTGGTGAGCACACTTTCCAGAGGGAGAAAAGGGCAGCCTCTCTTGCACCCAGAGAGAGGTCCTTTTCCGGTGGAGACCTGCCTGCCTGTACCCAGCCTACAGCTTCCATTTCACGTGAGTATCTCTGCTTTCGGTAGAGCAGAAGCTCAAAAACAGACTCTGCCGCGAGTTCTGTTCCTTTTTTGCCTTTGCATTTTGGCTGCGCAGCCCCACAGACGAGAATTCATAGCGTTCTAGTTTAGCTTTCCTGCTGCGTGTTTCACTGTTTTTTAGAATTCGCGCCGGAGCGGGATCGCTCTCTGCCCTTCCCCCCCCCGGCTCAGCAGCGTGTCCAGACACGTGTTAGGAGATTTTCTTTCTCTTTCTCTTTGCGGGGGAGGGGGGGGCTCTCTTTCCACGTGGCCGGGGGACCTGCGGGGGTCGGGAGTGCTCTGCACACGCGGCGGCGGGGGGGGGGCGGCCCGGTTTCGGCTGCCACGTGGAGTGGCTGCTCCCTCTGCTCCGCGGGGGTGTTGCATTCCACCGCGGGGGAAGCTTTGTGTCTGCCTCTGTTCGGCAGGGCGTGCCCTGCTGCTGCTGCCCGGGAATTTTAAAAGCAGTATATACAGCTGCATTGTGAAGCTTTTGTCTGCTCGTTATCGCTTTCTATCTGTGGTTTTTTTAGAAATTGGTAGCTGATTTTAGCTTTGTTTTTGGTCAGGCGGGATTAAGTACTCTGCTTTTTTACATCTATCATGGGTTCCAAACTTAGCATTGTACAAAGGGGAGTGTATTACGATATTGTTAGCATTCTAATCAAGAGTAATGTGAAATTCTCTAAAGGAAAATTGAAACAGTTTATAAGATGGCTTTTTCTGCAGTTCCCAAACATTTCCCCTGAAGAAATCCACAATATTCAATTCTGGGATAAAGTTGGGAATGAATTGATAACCTTAGGACAATCTGGCAAATCATCCTCAGCTAAATTTGTGTTCTGGAGTTTACAAATTCGAACAGCATTGCTCAAACAAAAGGAAATGGAGAAAAAGCCAAATGTAAAGCCATGTGCCTCTGCTCTCCCTGTTCCTCCCTCTCCCTCTAAAACCCCTAAACCTCTTTCCCCAAAAAAATCCCGAGCACGTGTTAGCTTTTCGGAGAGCAGTGATGTCCAAAATGGCCCCCAGTCCCTAGGGGGTGCACAAGATGGTGGGTGCCACGTGGCATCTTCCCAAACCTGGTCTTCTTCTTCCCAAAATCCTCTTAAGCATCCCAAAATTCCTGCCCCATCCCCCTCTCCTCCTGTTCCTCGTGACACCTTCCCCCCTCCCCCGCCTTTCCTGCAGCACCCTCAGCTCCGCCCCTCTACTCCTGCCAGGGGGCGGCTGCTGACGTGATGTCACCAGGTGACCCCGCCCCCTGTTCCCACGGTATCCCCGCCCCCTGCCAGCCCCTTGACCCCGCCCCTTGTTCCCACGGTTTCCCCGCCCCTTGCCGGCTCCCTGTCCCCGCCCCCTCCCCTGGTTCCCACGGTGGGGACACACCCACTGCCTGTCCCCAAACCTGTAGCTGTGATCCCAATGCTTCTGATTCAAGGGATACAGAGCAGGGGACAGCAGACCCAATGCATGGTGCCATGTTGTCACTGGCCCCTGTTACGTTTCAGCCTGCAGCTCAAGCTGGAGCAGCCCCAACTGCTAATTGGAGTTCTTTTGGACGACAATTGATTAAAGAGATCTGTAAATCTCATAAAGAATATGGTTCACACAGTCCATATTTCCGTGGCCTTTTAAATTCTGAATTAAGTAGGACTATTGTAGTTCCACATGATTTAAAACAATTGTTTTCATGTCTCATGACATCCACGGAATTCAAATTATGGGAATCAGCATTGAAACAACTGCTAAAAGATGCTCTCCCAAGCTTACAGGCTGATCCAAACACAGCAAAAGACAACAATGGTAACCTTATTACTATTGACCACCTCTGTGGTGAGGGTCAATGGTCTTCTCCCTCAGTCCAAGCTGCTGCAATTCCTGCAGAAACACTTGAGAAAGTAAAGGAAGCAGCTGAAAAGGCATTCTTTTCCCTCCAACCTGAGGGGCCTTTTGAGCCCTATAGTAAAATCAAACAACTACCATCAGAGCCTTTTGTGAAATTTGTAGAAAGGCTAACTAGAGCCATTGAAATACAAGTTAAAAAGGAAAATGCAAGGGAAGCAATTTTAGAAGAAATAGCATTTACAAATGCAAATGAACAGTGTCGAGCAGCAATCCTGAGCCTTCCTATGGAACCTTCCCCTACATTAAAAGATATGCTTCTAGTCTGTAACAGGAAAGTTCCTCTGATGAGTGTTGCTGAAGACTCCAGACCAAGGCTGCTGCCAAGACCACCCCAGCGTGTTGCTGTTGCCAGCCCTGCACCTTCTCTTTCAGCACAGCAGTACCCTGGGCAGCAGCGGAGACCAGCAATGGTTGAGCCCACTAAACCATGCCTGCTTTGTAATAAGCTAGGACACTGGAGTAACCAGTGCCCCCTGAAAAAGGAATTTGATGAATTTAAAAATAGCAGGGGAGGAGAACTGCAAGCCCTCCCTGGGGGTCAACAACAAAAAAACGAAGAATAAAGCGCCAGCCTGCCAGGCGTGCAGACATAAAAGGAGCAGGCCAAGAGAATAAGGGTAGCAAAATAAATCAAGCGCGCGATAATATTAACATTTGTGTAAGTGAAGCAGGTGCTTCAAAGACCAAGTCCGCTAGTCCACTGTTAAATGTGAAACAAAATAACCTTTGTTATGATTTAAGTGATTCTGTATTAACCGCATCTTCTGTCAATGAGCCTTACAGGTTGCAGCTGACAGAGTCACTCCACCTGAAGGACACTGACTGGCATATTGTCTCTGTAAATCCTGAACAGAAAGGTACTTGGAACCAAATTCGTTGTAAGTACATCATCACTGGGGACAAAAACACACCACAAGAGATCGAAATTGCTCCGGGACTGACAACATCAGATCCCAAGCAATTTGTTCTCAGCCTGCACTGTTTCCACCCACCCCTGTTTCTTCCCAAGGGACAAATTGTTGCTCAAGCTATCCCTGTGCCATCTTTACCTGAAAATGTCGATAAACAAGGGCCCACAGTCGCCCGGGTCCAAGTTATTGGGACAGATAAACCCAAATTGTGGTGCAATGTCAGTGGGGGTGGGGAGTCTAAACGCATTGAAATGCTTGTAGACACAGGTGCAGACTGCACAGTGATTCCAGTACAAGACTGGCCAGCACACTGGCCTTTACAAAATGTTGCTGGTCACCTTCGAGGTGTAGGAGGTCTGCAATTAGCAAGGCAATCCAAAAGCATTATTCAATTCGAGGGTCCAAACGGACAATTGGCAAATATCCGTCCATTTGTGTTAGATTATTCAGAACCTTTGTTAGGGAGAGATTTAATGGCCCAGTGGGTGGTCACAATTAATATTCCAGACTCTCCACAGCATTTTTGTGCAGCAGTCATTAAACAACAGCGCCCCACCCAAAAACTCAAGTGGAAAACAGACAAACCAGTTGATGTGAAACAGTGGCCACTCAGTAAACAAAAAATAAAAGTGCTTGAAGAACTAGTACAAGAGCAACTAAGAAAGGGCCACATTGTGGAGACCATGTCCCCATGGAACTCTCCAGTGTTTGTCATCCAAAAAGCTGACAAAAAGAGGTGGCGACTTCTCTGTGACCTCCGACAAATTAATAATGTAATTGAAGATATGGGTTCTCCCCAGCCTGGTATGCCATCCCCAACAATGCTTCCTCAAGATTGGAAATTAGCTGTTATTGATATTAAAGATTGTTTTTTCCAAATCCCATTGCACCCTGACGATGCACCGCGTTTGGCATTCTCTGTCCCTTCTATCAATTCAGAAGCTCCTATGAAAAGGTACCATTGGACTGTTCTTCCTCAGGGCCTGAAGGTATCTCCAGCTATCTGCCAGTGGTATGTCTCCTCACTGCTTTCCCCAGTGCGTGCAGCCGCAGAGAAGGCCATCATTTATCATTATATGGATGATATCCTTGTGTGTGCCCCCAATGATGATTTACTAACACATGCGCTTGACCTAACGATCGATGCATTGATTGTTGCAGGGTTCGAGCTCCAGGAACAGAAAATTCAAAAGATGCCACCTTGGAAGTATTTGGGCTTAGAAATTGGAAATAGGACCATTGTTCCTCAAAAACTAGAAATCAATCCAAGGATCAAGACCCTTGCGGATGTCCACAAGTTGTGTGGGTCTTTGAATTGGGTAAGACCATGGCTTGGTCTGACTAATGAAGACCTTGCCCCTCTTTTCAATTTACTGAAAGGGGGAGAGGACCCAGGTGCTCCTAGGTCTATTACCCCAGAGGCACGGAAAGCTCTAGAAAAGGTTCAGATTGCAATGTCCACAAGACAGGCCCACCGATGCCGGCCTGATCTGCCATTCAAATTCATCATCCTAGGTAAGTTGCCACACCTCCATGGAATTATTTTCCAGTGGGAGGAAAAACAAACACCTAAGGCAAAGGACACACCAAAAAAGGACCGGGACCAGAGGGACTCTCTCTTGATCATAGAATGGGTTTTCCTCAGTCACAAAAGGTCCAAGAGGCTGACAAAGCCTCAGGAGCTGATAGCAGAACTGATCCGGAAAGCAAGGACCCGGATCAGGGAGTTAGCAGGATGTGATTTTAAGTGCATTCACATTCCAGTTGAGTTAAAATCAGGTCAAAATACTATGAAAATACTGGAACAATTGTTTCAAGAAAATGAAGTGTTGCAGTTTGCTCTGGATTCCTACTCAGGACAATTTTCGGTAGCACGGCCCGCTTGCAAATTGTTTGAACAAGATGTTCAATTTACTTTAAAATTAAGAACTGCTCTAAGTAGGAGACCTTTAAAAAGGGCTCTGACTGTCTTTACAGATGCGTCCGGGAGGTCCCACAAGTCTGTTATGACTTGGAAAGATCCTCAAACCCAGCAGTGGGAGACGGACATTGCTGAGGTGGAAGGTTCACCTCAGGTTGCTGAATTGGCTGCAGTTGTTAGGGCTTTTGAAAGGTTCTCAGAACCATTTAATCTGATTACAGACTCTGCATACGTGGCAGGAGTAGTATCCAGAGCAGATCAAGCAATACTGCAAGATGTATCTAACATTGCACTTTTTGAATTGCTTTCCAAACTGGTAAAGTTAGTCACTCACCGAGAGCAACCCTTTTATGTGATGCATGTCAGGTCACACACTGACTTGCCAGGGTTTATCGCTGAAGGCAACAGAAGGGCAGATGCTCTTGCTGCGCCTGCAGTGATGGCCACTCTCCCAAATGTTTTTGAACAGGCAAAAATCAGCCACCAGCTTTTCCACCAAAATGCACCTGGCCTGGTTCGCCAGTTTAACATCGCTCGAGAGCAGGCCAAAGCGATTGTGGCCACGTGCCCAAATTGCCAACAACATGCACTCCCTACAGTGAGTACGGGAGCAAACCCAAGGGGACTGAACAGTTGTGAACTGTGGCAAACAGATGTAACACACATACAGGCTTTTGGACGGCAGAAATATGTTCATGTTAGTGTAGATACCTTTTCTGGAGCGGTCTATGCTTCTGCCCACACAGGAGAGTCATCTATTGATGCTATTAAGCACCTCTTACAGGCTTTTTCTTTCATGGGCATCCCCAAGGAGCTGAAAACTGATAATGGGCCCGCTTATAAGTCCAAGGAATTCGGGGGCTTCCTGCAGCAATGGGGAGTAGAGCACAAAACTGGCATCCCCTACTCCCCTACAGGTCAAGCCATTGTAGAAAGAACTCACCGTGATATTAAAAGGGTCCTGGACCAGCAACAACAGGTTCTGAAGGTAGAACCTCCCCACATCCGGTTATCCAGGGCGCTATTCACAATAAATTTTCTGAATTGTTCTTTTGACAGCTTGAACCCTCCCATCCTACGCCACTTTGGGGGGAACAGTCACAGGTTGATGAAAGAAAAACCTCCAGTTTTAGTAAAGGACCCTGAGACTTGGAAAATGGTGGGACCTTACAAATTGGTTACTTAGGGACGTGGATACGCCTGTGTGTCCACCCCCTCTGGTTTAAGGTGAGTTCCTTCCAAATGGGTAAAGCCCTATGTTCCCAAAGTCTCAGAGAAATCTGCAGAAGCACCCCAGGTTGCTCACGCTGCCTGGAGAAGAAAACGCCGCGCACGTTCTCTGGAGGAAATTCCATTTAAGCCTCCTATCTGGAATAGTTTGTAATATATGTTTGTCTCAAGTTTTTGTACCAGTTTAGATCCCACTGTTCGTGTGTAGCCTCGAGACGTCATGAGACCGAGCCTGCTTCTCGTCCTACTCGTGATCATCCCACCTGCGATCTCCTACATAGTACCGCAGCCCAAACCACGTATGGACTACCTTGACAAAGGCTCTCAGACATCAACAGAGAAACTGACAACGAGCTGAATGGACTTTTCAATGGCTGGGGACTCTCGGGCTGGTTGGGATCTATTCTGAAAACTGTAATTTTAGTGCTGTTTATTTTAGTTGTAGTTATTGTAGTTTTTAGCATTGTTTTTGGAGTAATCAGACGCATGGTTCTCAAGTTAATCTCAAACTCATCTCCCCCTCCTGAAGTCTACCATTTGGAAGCCCTCAGTGCTCCAGTGGATGACCTGGAAGCCTCAGTAGAATCATTCTGCACCATAAACACAGCCCTCTTCTTTTAAACAAAACTGGGGGGAGATGTTGTGGTGTGTTGCAATATCCTGTTTTACCTTCTCCCTTCCCCCTCGCCCCTCGCTGAGTGTGTCCTGTCAATCAGGCTAACATACCAGCAAGGCGTCGTGTGATAGGTGTCCCTAGTACCTTGAGACCCTGCCCCTTCACCTGGTTGGTGACTCACCTGTCCCCTCCCCTTCCCCTGTCCTGAGCTTAAAATGTGAATGAGACCATGCGGCTTTATTCTGTTACCAGCAGTGGCCCAGTGCAGACGTATCTGTACTCATGGAATAAACATCTGGCTACCTTCTAGCAGAATCCATTCCCTTTCTCTCCACCATCGCCAGAAGCTCTCTCCTGAGGAGAACGGAGTCCTGTCTTGTGCCCCGCTGCACTTTGCCGCCAGCCAAGGTACCTCTGGGGTTAAACACCACAGTGCTGCCTCTGGCCAAGCAGCGAAGGTCAGAACTGGCCTAGGCACCATCTAACTGGTTATATTGGGATACATATTCCAATAATAAGGTGCAAGCAAATCTGCATTAATCACACGTATTAACTGCATTACCTCTGAGGAATTAATACCATACTGAGCTACTTTTGATTGGAGGTCTTGCACAACCCTCCAGGCGAAGATGTGATGACTGTCATTCTGTCCTGCTCCAGGAGCTGCTTTGAAAACTGGAAAAGCCATAGGGTTATCACAAGCAACATTTGCATTGGCACTGTTCTCCTGAGGTACTCTTGGAGCACCTAACCTTTCTATGATGTCCCAATTCTTTTCTTCAACTGCTTTCCTCCTAACAAATTCCCAAAACTCCTGAGGGTGTCGAGGAAGCACAGTGACTTGGCATGGAGGCAAAGTCCATGGGGCAGTAAGGCTAGAGCTCTTAGAAGATGAAGGGACCAGAGCTCCTTGCCCCAACACAGGTGTTACTGTGGGAGACTCATCACTTGACTCGCTGTTGCTGTCACTGTCATGTAAAGGAGGATACATCCTTGCAGGTTGTCCAAGCATCTCAGAGGGGAGCGGGGGGGCGGACGGCTGGACCAGAGAGGAGGGAAGCGGGGGGCAGATGGCTGGGTTTTTCTCTCTGCTAGAGACATTTCAGCTAACTGGCGTAGCGGTGTAGTATATACAGGCACCATCGCGAGCTGCTGCACAGGTGTGAGATAAGGAGGGTTAGGGGTCTGATAAGAAGAGGCTAGGGCAGGTTGCCCAGAAGTTTTGGCAGCTTTCCCAGAAGCCTTGGCAGCTTTCCCAGAAGCTTTGGCAGCGTGCCAGGTAACTCCCATGGCGCCCGAACTTTCTTCACCAAGTTCCCCATCAAAGCCCCCTTCTACCTCAGAGGCCCCCTCTGCCTCAGCCCCCCCGTCAGGTTCTGTTATCAGCCCCGACTCTTCGTCCGCATCTTGCTCCGTTTCTCTCTCTACTTTCCATTCTTTTAAAGCCTCAAAGAGCGAGTTCCAGGTTACTGCTAAATCAACAGCTGTTTTATCTCCCGCTCGAATAACTTGCCAAAGTCTGTCCCCGACTTTCTTCCATGCCTTAACACTAAATGCTGTGTCGGGATCAGTGCCAAAATTCTGTGATTTAGCCCACAGCAATATATTACGAAGCGCATAGTCTGACGTATTAATTCCCTTATTTCTTAACAAAACTTTCCAGGTAGACAAAACACTTTCTTCCTCTTTAGATAAATTTTGTCCCATTATTACTAGTTGGTGGCTCACATACTTCCAGGTGTCTTGATTGGAGGGAATCAGGTCCGGACCTCCCTGTGGCTTCCACCTGCCACTCTCAGCTGCACCAACACCGCCTCCCCCACCACGTCCCAGTGGGTCACGGTTGCCAATTGCTAGGACCCTGTATGGGCCCCCACCGACTATGTTCTTATCACGTCGGCGTCACCAAAATGTCGCAGTCGAGGCGGTCACGACATAAAGCAGAGACCACAAGTAGTCTCAGTTGGTAACACTTGGCAACAGTTTATTAATGAAAATGGCTGATCTTTTATACACTTTCCAGTTGTTTACCCTTCTTGTACCTTAGCTATTGGCCACAATAATTCAATATCATGCCATTGGTGAAAAGTTACTCTGACTCCACCTAACTTTCTAAAATCGCTTCGTCCAGCTGCAGAATGCTCTTATCTTCCTTCTCTCGATCTCCTTGGTTACGGCCTTGGAGAAAGCTCCTTATCAGCTTCTTCTTCTTCTTACTTCTTGCTCCTTTAGCTAACAGGCCCGCTGCTAGCCCCTTCCACACATTCCTGCTCTGAAAGTGCCTCTGCCAGGCTCGGCGTCCCAGCACCCACACCTGCGCTCAGTGTTCCTCACACCTAGGCTCTGTGTCCCAGCACCCAATCCTGGGCTGACTCTGCCTCTATGCCAGGCTCTTTGTCCAAGCACCCATTCAAGAGCTTACTGCGACCACTTCAGGCTCTGCGTCCCAGCACCCATTCCAGTGCTCACTGTTCCTCACTCCCAGGCTCTGTGTCCAGGCACCCATTCATGGGCTTACTCAGCGCCCGTTGAGGCTTTGTGTCCCAGCACCCATTCCTGGGCTGACTGTGCCTCTCTCCCTGTCTCTGTGTCCCAGCGCCGATTCCTGTGCTGACTGTCCTCTTTCCCTGGATTTGTGTCCCAGAACCCATTCCTGAGCAGATTGTGCCTATCAAGGCTCTGTGTCCCAGCACCCATTTCATGGGTAGTCAGTTCCTCTCTCCCTGGCTCTGTGTCTCAGCACCCATTCCTGGGCTGACTGTGCCTCTCTCCCAGGCTCTTTGTCCAAGCACCCATTCCAGGGCCGACTGCGCCCCCATCAGGGTCTGTGTCCCAGCAACCATTCCTGGACTCAGTTCTCCTCTCTCCCTGGCTCTGTGTCCCAGCAGCCATTCCTGGGCTGACTGTGCCTCTCTCCCAAACTCTGTGTCCCAGCAGCCATTCCTGGGCTGACTGTGCCTCTCTCCCAAACTCTGTGTCCCAGCACCCATTCCTGGGCTGACTGTGCCTCTCTCCCAGGCTCTGGGTCCACCACCCATTCCTGGGATCAGTGTTCTGCACTCCCAGGCTCTGTGTCCAGGCACCCAATCCTGGCCTGACTGTGCCTCTCTCCCAGGCTCTGTGTCCCAGCACCCATTCCAGGGCTGACTGTTCCTCTCTCCCAGGCTCTGTGTCCCAGCACCCATTCCTGGGCTGACTGTGCCTCTCACCCTTGCTCTGTGTCCCAGCGCCCATTCCTGCTCTGACTGTGCCTCTGCCTGGCTCTGTGTCCCAGAACCCACACCTGCGCTCAGTGTTCCTCACTCCCAGCCTCTGTGTCCAAGCACCCATTCCTGGGCTGACTGTGCCTCTCTCCCTGTCTCTGTGTCCCAGCGCCGATTCCTGTGCTGACTGTCCTCTTTCCCTGGATTTGTGTCCCAGAACCCATTCCTGAGCAGATTGTGCCTATCAAGGCTCTGTGTCCCAGCACCCATTTCATGGGTAGTCAGTTCCTCTCTCCCTGGCTCTGTGTCCCAGAACCCACACCTGCGCTCAGTGTTCCTCACTCCCAGCCTCTGTGTCCAAGCACCCATTCCTGGGCTGACTGTGCCTCTCTTCCAGGATCTTTGTCCAAGAACCCATTCAAGAGCTTACTGCGACCTCTTCAGGCTCTGCGACCCAGCAACCATTCCAGCGCTCACTGTTCCTCTCTCCCTGGATCTGTGTCCCAGCACCCATTCATGGGCTTACTCAGCGCCCGTTGAGGCTTTGTGTTCCAGAACCCATTCCTGGGCTGACTGTGCCTCTCTCCCAGGCTCTGTGTCCCAGCGCCGATTCCTGTGCTGACTGTCCTCTTTCCCTGGATTTGTGTCCCAGAACCCATTCCTGAGCAGATTGTGCCTATCAAGGCTCTGTGTCCCAGCACCCATTTCATGGGTAGTCAGTTCCTCTCTCCCTGGCTCTGTGTCTCAGCACCCATTCCAGGGCTGACTGCGCCCCCTTCAGGCTCTGTGTCCCAGCACCCATTCCTGGGCTAACTGTGCCTCTGCCAGGCTCTGCGTCCCAGCACCGATTCCTGAGCAGATTGTGCCTATATAGGCTCTGTGTCCCAGCAACCATTCCTTGGCTGACTGCGCCTCTCTCCTAGGCTCTGTGTCCCAGCACCCATTCCTGCTCTGACTGTGCCTCTGCCAGGCTCTGTGTCCCAGCACCGATTCCTGGGCTCAGTGTTCCTCACCACTAGGCTCAGTGTCCCAGCGCCCATTCCTGGGCTGAATGTGCCTCTCTCCCTGGCTCTGTGTCTCAGCACCGATTCCTGGGCTGACTGTGCCTCTCTCCCAGGCTCTGTGTCCCAGCACCCATTCCTGGGCCGACTGCGCCCCCATCAGGGTCTGTGTCCCAGCAACCATTCCTGGACTCAGTTCTCCTCTCTCCCTGGCTCTGTGTCCCAGCAGCCATTCCTGGGCTGACTGTGCCTCTCTCCCAAACTCTGTGTCCCAGCACCAATTCCTGGGCTGACTCTGCCCCTATGCCAGTCTCTGTGTCCCAGCACCCATTCCTGGGCGCACTGTGCCTCTCTCCCTGACTCTGTGTCCCAGCACGCATTCCTGGGCTCAGTGTTCCTCTCCCAGGCTCTGTGTCCCAGCACCCATTCCTGGGCTGACTGTGCCTCTCTCCCAAACTCTGTGTCCCAGCACCCATTCCTGGGCTGACTGTGCCTCTCTGCCTGGCTCTGTGTCCCAGCACCCATTCCTGCTCTGACTGTGCCTCTGCCAGGCTTTGCGCCCCAGCACCGATTCCTGGGCAGATTGTGCCTATATAGGCTCTGTGTCCCAGCACCCATTCCTTGCCTGACTGCGCCTCTCTCCTAGGGTCTGTGTTCCAGCACCCATTCCTGCTCTGAAAGTGCCTCTGCCAGGCTCGGCGTCCCAGCACCCACACCTGCGCTCAGTGTTCCTCACACCTAGGCTCTGTGCCCCAGCACCCAATCCTGGGCTGACTCTGCCTCTATGCCAGGCTCTTTGTCCAAGCACCCATTCAAGAGCTTACTGCGACCACTTCAGGCTCTGCGTCCCAGCACCCATTCCAGCGCTCACTGTTCCTCTCTCCCAGGCTCTGTGTCACAGCACCCATTCCTGGGCTGACTGTGCCTCTCTCCCAGGCTCTTTGTCCAAGCACCCATTCCAGGGCCGACTGCGCCCCCATCAGGGTCTGTGTCCCAGCAACCATTCCTGGACTCAGTTCTCCTCTCTCCCTGGCTCTGTGTCCCAGCAGCCATTCCTGGGCTGACTGTGCCTCTCTCCCAAACTCTGTGTCCCAGCACCCATTCCTGGGCTGACTGTGCCTCTCTCCCAGGCTCTGGGTCCACCACCCATTCCTGGGATCAGTGTTCTGCACTCCCAGGCTCTGTGTCCAGGCACCCAATCCTGGCCTGACTGTGCCTCTCTCCCAGGCTCTGTGTCCCAGCACCCATTCCAGGGCTGACTGCATCTCTCTCCTAGGGTCTGTGTTCCAGCACACATTCC
>NW_026993008.1:0-22461 GCF_028769735.1 Zonotrichia leucophrys gambelii
CCCCCCCCCAGGCCCCAACACAAACCACGGCCCTTTTCCCGGCAAAAAAATCCCACCCCCCCTTCGGCTGGATTGCAGGAGCCACTTCCCTCTATCAAACACCCGACTCGGCGCTGGTGCCACCTTTCATCTGGGAACCATCCTGCGTATCGTGGATTTTCAGGAGCCAGCCGGCCACTCCCAGCCACAGGCCCCCGAACACAAACCACGGGCCCTTTTCCCTGGCAAACAAACTCACCCGCCCCGCTTCTGGCTGGCAGATTGCAGGAGCCACTTCCCTATCAAACCAGCCCGACTTGGCACTGGTGCCACCTTTCATCTGGGAACCATCCTGCGTATTGTGGATTTTCAGGAGCCAGCCGGCCACACCCAGACACCGGTCCCCAAACAAATACTACGGCCCTTTTCCCTGGAAGTAAAACTGACCTGCCCATCATCTGGCTGGCACATTGCAGCAGCCACTTGGCAATATCAAACCTGCCCATCTTGGCACTGGTGCCACCTTTCATCTGGGAACCATCCTGCGTATTGTGGATTTTCAGGAGGCAGCCGGCCACTCCCAGCCACAGGCCCCCGAACACAAACCACGGCCCTTTTCCCTGGCAAAGTAAACTCACCCGACCCGTCTCTGGCTGGCAGATTGCAGGAGACACTTCCCTCTGTCAATCCAGCCCGACTTGGCACTGGTGCCACCTTTCATCTGGGAACCATCCTAGCGCATCGTGGATTTTCAGGAGCCAGCCGGCCACTCCCAGACACAGGTCCCCAAACAAATACTACGGTCCTTTTCCCTGGAAGTAAAACTGACCTGGCCATCTTCTGGCTGGCAGATTGCAGGAGCCACTTGCCTCTATCAAACCAGCCCGACTTGGCACTGGTGCCACCTTTCATCTGGGAGTCATCCTGCGTATCGTGGATTTTCAGGAGCCAGCCGGCCACTCCCAGCCACAGGCCCCCAAACAAAAACTACGGCCCTTTTCCCTGGAAGTAAAACTGACCTGCTGTCATCTTGCTGGCAGATTGCAGGAGCCACCTGCCTCTATCAATCCAGCCCGACTCGGCACTGGTGCCACCTTTCATCTGGGAACCATCCTGCGTATCGTGGATTTTCAGGAGCCAGCCGGCCACTCCCAGCCACATGCCCCCGAACACAAACCACAGCCCTTTTCCCTGGAAGTAAAACTGACCTGCCCATCATCTGGCTGGCACATTGCAGCAGCCACTTGGTAATATCAAACCTGCCCATCTTGGCACTGGTGCCACCTTTCATCTGGGAACCATCCTGCGTATCGTGGATTTTCAGGAGCCAGCCGGACACTCCCATTCACATGCCCCCGAACACAAATTACGGCCCTTTTCCCTGGATGTAAAACTGACCTGCGTGTCATCTGGCTGGCAGATTGCAGAAGCCACTTGCCTCTATCAATCCAGCCCGACTCGGCACTGGTGCCACCTTTCATCTGGGAACCATCCTGCGCATCTTGGATTTTCAGGAGCCAGCCGGCCACTCCCAGCCACAGGCCCCGAACACAAACCACGGCCCTTTTCCCTGGCAAAGAAAACTAACCCGCGCCGCTTCTCGCTGGCAGAATTCAGGAGACAATTCCCTCTATGAAACCAGCCCGACTCGGCACTGGTGCCTCCTTTCATCTGGGAACCATCCTGCGTATCGTGGATTTTCAGGAGCCAGCCGGCCACTCCCAGCCACAGCCCCCCACACAACACGGCCCTTTTCCTGGAATAAAACTACCGGCCACTTCTGGCGGCAGATTGCAGGAGCCACTTGCCCTATAAACCAAACCCGACTGGACTGGTGCACCTTTCATCTGGGAGCCATCTGCGTATCGTGGATTTTCAGGAGCCAGCGGCCACCCCTCACAGGCCCCAAACACAAACTACGGCCCTTTTCCCGGAAGTAAACTGACCTGCCCAGTCATTTTGGCTGGCAGATTGCAGGAGCCACTTGCCTCTATCAACCAGCCCGACTCGGCACTGTGCCACCTTTCATCTGGACCATCTGGTATCGTGGATTTCAGGACCAGCCGGCCCCCAGCCACAGGCCCCCGAACACAAAACCACGGCCCTTTCCCTGCATAAAACCACCCGCCGCTCTGGCTGCAGATTGCAGGACCACTTGCTCATCAACCAGACCGACTCGACACTGTGCACCTTTCATCTGGGAACCATCCTGCGTATTGGATTTTCAGGAGCCACGGCCACACCCAGCCACGGTCCCCACAACTACGGCCTTTTCCCTGGAAGTAAAACTGACCTGCCCTCATCTGGCCGGCACATTGCAGAGCCACTTGGAATATCAAACGCCCATCTTGGCACTGGTGCCACCTTTCATCTGGGAACCATCCTGCGTATGTGGATTTTCAGGAGCCAGCCGCCACTCCCAGCCACAGGCCCCCGAACACAAACCACGCCCTTTTCCCTGGAAAGAAAACTGACCGCCCGTTCTGGCTGGCAGATTGCAGGAGCCACTTCCTTCAATCCAGCCCGACTTGGCACTGGTGCCACCTTTCATCTGGGAACCATCCTGCGTATCGTGGATTTTCAGGAGCCAGCCGGCCACTCCCAGCCACAGGCCCCCGAACACAAACCACGGCCCTTTTCCCTGGAAGTAAAACTGCCCTGCCCGTCATCTGGCTGGCAGATTGCAGGAGCCACTTCCCTCTGTCAAACCTGCCCAACTTGGCACTGGTGCCACCTTTCATCTGGGAACCATCCTGCGCATCGTGGATTTTCAGGAGCCAGCCGGCCACTCCCAGCCACAGGCCCCCAAACACAAACACGGCCCTTTTCCCTGGAAGTAAAACTGCCCTGCCCGTCATCTGGCTGGCAGATTGCAGGAGCCACTTGCCTCTATCAATCCAGCCAACTTGGCACTGGTGCCACCTTTCATCTGGGAACCATCCTGCGTATCGTGGATTTTCAGGAGCCAGCGGCCACTCCCAGCCACAAGTCCCCAAAACACAAACCACGGCCCTTTCCCTGGAAAAAAACTCACCGCCGTATCTGGCTGGCAGATTGCAGGAGCCACTTCCTCATATCAACCAGCCCGAACTTGGCACTGGTGCCACCTTTCATCTGGGAACCATCCTGCGTATCGTGGATTTTCAGGAGCCAGCCGGCCACTCCCAGCCACAGGCCCCCGAACACAAACACGGCCCTTTTCCCTGGCAAACAAAACTCACCCGCCCGCTTCTGGCTGCAGATTCAGGAGCCACTTGCCTCTATCAAACCAGCCGACTCGCACTGCTGCCACCTTTCATCTGGGAACCATCCTGCGTATCGTGGATTTCAGGAGCCAGCTGGCCACCCCAGACACAGTCCCCAAACAAAACTACGGCCCTTTTCCCTGGAAGTAAAACTGACCTGCCCGTCATCTGGCTGGCAGATTGCAGGAGCCACTTGGCAATATCAAACCAGCCCATCTGCACTGGTGCAACCTTTCATCTGGGAACCATCCTGCGTATCGTGGATTTTCAGGAGCCAGCCGGCCACTCCCAGCCACAGGCCCCCAAACACAAACACGGCCCTTTTCCCTGGCAAAGACAAACTCACCCTGCCCCGCTTCTGGCTGGCAGATTGCAGGAGACACTTCCCTCTTCAATCCAGCCCGACTTGGCACTGGTGCCACCTTTCATCTGGGAACCATCCTGCGTATCGTGGATTTTCAGGAGCCAGCCGGCCACTCCCAGCCACAGGCCCCAAACAAAAACTACGGCCCTTTTCCCTGGAAGTAAAACTGACCTGGCCATCATCTGGCTGGCAGATTGCAGGAGCCACTTGCCTCTATCAAACCAGCCCGACTTGGCACTGGTGCCACCTTTCATCTGGGAACCATCCTGCGTATCGTGGATTTTCAGGAGCCAGCCGGCCACTCCCAGCACAGGTCCCCAAACACAAACTACGGCCCTTTTCCCTGGAAGTAAAACTGACCTGCCCGTCATCTGGCTGGCAGATTGCAGGAGCCACTTGCCTCTATCAATCCAGCCCGACTCGGCACTGGTGCCACCTTTCATATGGGAACCATCCTGCGTATCGTGGATTTTCAGGAGCCAGCCGGCCACTCCCAGCCACAGGCCCCGAACACAAACCACAGCCCTTTTCCCTGGAAGTAAAACTGACCTGCCCTCATCTGGCTGGCAGATTGCAGCAGCCACTTGCATATATCAAACCAGCCCATCTTGGCACTGGTGCCACCTTTCATCTGGGAACCATCCTGCGTATCGTGGATTTTCAGGAGCCAGCCGGCACTCCCATCACATGCCCCCGAACACAAACACGGCCCTTTTCCCTGGAAAGTAAAACTGACCTGCGTGTCATCTGGCTGGCAGATTGCAGGAGCCACTTGCCTCATATCAACCAGCCCGACTCGGCACTGGTGCCACCTTTCATCTGGAACCATCCTGCGTATCGTGGATTTTCAGGAGCCAGCGGCCACTCCCAGCCACAGGCCCCGAACACAAACACGGCCCTTTTCCCTGGAAGTAAAACTAGCCGGCGCGCTCTGGCTGGCAGATTCAGGAGACACTTCCTCTATCAAACCAGCCCGACTCGGCACTGGTGCCTCCTTTCATCTGGGAGCCATCCTGCGTATCGTGGATTTTCAGGAGCCAGCCGGCACTCCCAGCCACAGGCCCCGAACACAAACCACGGCCCTTTTCCCTGGCAAACAAAACTCACCCGCCCGCTTCTGGCTGGCAGATTGCAGGAGCCACTTCTCTATCAAACCAGCCCGACTCGGCACTGGTGCCACCTTTCATCTGGAACCATCCTGCGTATCGTGGATTTTCAGGAGCCAGCGGCCACTCCCAGCCACAGGCCCCGAAAACAAACCACGGCCCTTTCCCTGGAAGAAAACTACCTGCCCGCTTCTGGCTGGCAGATTGCAGGAGCCACTTGCCTCTATCAAACCAGCCCAACTGGCACTGGTGCCACCTTTCATCTGGGAACCATCCTGCGTATCGTGGATTTTCAGGAGCCACCGGCCACTCCCAGCCACAGGCCCCCGAACACAAACCAGGCCCTTTTCCCTGGCAAAGAAAACTACCCGCCCGCTTCTGGCTGGCCGATTGCAGGAGCCACTTCCCTCTATAGAACCAGCCGACTCGGCACTGGTGCCACCTTTCATCTGGGAACCATCCTGCGTATCGTGGATTTTCAGGAGCCAGCCGGCCACTCCCAGCCACAGGCCCCCGAACACAAACCACGGCCCTTTTCCCTGGCAAACAAAACTACCCACCCGCTTCTGGCTGGCAGATTGCAGGAGCCACTTGCCTCTATCATCCAGCCCATACTCGGCACTGGTGCCACCTTTCATCTGGGAACCATCCTGCGTATCGTGGATTTTCAGGAGCCAGCCGGCCACTCCCAGCCACAGGCCCCAAACACAAACTACGGCCCTTTTCCCTGGAAGTAAAACTGACCTGCCCCTCTTCTGGCTGGCAGATTGCAGGAGCCACTTGCCTCTATGAAACCAGCCCGACTCGGCACTGGTGCCACCTTTCATCTGGAACCATCCTGCGTATCGTGGATTTTCAGGAGCCAGCCGGCCACTCCCAGCCACAGGCCCCCGAACACAAACTACGGCCCTTTCCCTGGAAAAAACTGACCCCCTCTTCTGGCTGGCAGATTCAGGACCACTTGCCCTCTTCAACCAGCCCGACTTGGCACTGGTGCCACCTTTCATCTGGGAACCATCCTGCGTATCGTGGATTTTCAGGAGCCAGCCGGCCACTCCCAGCCACAGGCCCCAAACACATACCGCGGCCCTTTCCCCTGGAAAAAAAAATTACCTGCCCCTCTTCTGGATCTAAATTGGAGGAGCCACTTTGTACTATCAAACCAGCCCGACTTGGCACTTCTGCTGCCTTTCATCTGGGAACCATCCTGCGTATCTTTTATTTTCAGGAGCCAGCCGGCCGCTCCCCGCACCAGGCCCGGAAACACAAAACAGGGCCCTTTTCCCTGGAAACTGAAGTAGACAAATCTGGGACAGTTTACCATCTACTATTGTTTGAATATTGTGGTCATAATAATAGATTTCTACAACGAATTTTTAAAATGTTTTTCGAGTTCAGAATGTCCAAGAGTGAGGTCTTTTTCTTCTGTCATCAATATTGCAACGAAATTGATAAATAAAGACCAAATCTTTATTTTTCTTTTTAACCCAAGTTGATAATTCGCATTCATTAATCCATTTTTTGGACCAATATTTGCCATTCTGATGTATGTTGTCACTTCTTTACAATCGACATTCTGTGACTATGTTGACAAGTCTTGGGTGATGATCCTAACTGGTCTTAGATACACATAGGGGGAAATTTCCTCAGCCAGTGTCAGTCCTGAGCATGCGTATCAGAAGACCTTTCTATAGCTGGGAATTTTCCCATGAAAGGGATTCAGTTAGGGAAGAGACACTTGTCCCAGAGTTTTACATTCTTCTTGAACACTGCTTAAGGAACATGGATCCCATGTCCATTTGGATCTCTGTCTGCACAGAACTTTGTCATGCCAGTGCTTGAAATGCATCTCGAAGAGAATTCACTACACAGAATGAATGAGGGCTGTGGTAGGGCTCAGTGGGGCTCACCAGGCCCAACACCCCCGTTAAAGCAGGATACCTAGAGCCTCTTGCCCGGGATTCTATCTGGGTGTACTTTTAATGTCTTCTAAGATCCAGGCTTCAGAAGCTTTCTGGGCAGTCTGTGCCGCGGTTGTCACCCTCACAGTAAAACATCATTTGGTGATGTTCATAGGCAATCTCCTGTATTTCAGTGTGTGCCCACTGCCTCTTGTCTTTTCACTCAGCATCACTTCAAAGACACTGGTTCCCTCCCTTTTGCATTATTGCTTCCCGTATGTATGTTTGCAGCCAAGTAGAGAAATGTAAACAACTTTCCTGAAGGCCACGCAGACAATATTCCCTTCATCTACCAGTCAAGTTGATTCATCAGAGGTGTTGAAAGAGTTTTTCAGCATGAAATTCCCCAGGAAAATCCATGCCGAGTACATTGCTTTGTCCTCCTTCATATGCCAGGCAAGGCTTTCGGGGTATAGCTGCCCCATCAACTTCGTGGGGATAAAAAAGAGGCTGGCTGATTTGTACTTTTCCGAGTCCTCCTAATTGTCATTTTTGAAGAGGGCAGTCTTTTGCTTTCATGCAGTCCTAGCTACGGGGAACTCCATACTTTCGTCTTTAGCGTTTCTTGTCCTCTCCAACTTCGCAAAAACTTTTTCCAATATCTCTGGCAAGGAGAATCTGGATCAGGGCTGAAAACATCTCCCATCGTGTTGTACATGTTGCAGAGAAGTCTGCAGAGTGTTTTGCAGGAAGAAAAAGAAAGTTGTTGAAAACACCTTCCACTCGAATGTTCATGTGTTTGGAAAAGGTAGGACAGTGGTAAGGTACTGATTTAGATCAGTTTGCAAGCTGTGCACACTATCCCAGTATTGTGCAGCTTCATTCTCACCTTTCCGAAGCTACTGGTCTCTCCAGCTCCCGAAGGCGAAGAAGCGGCTTCTTCGCGCAAAGGCGATTGTGACGGTCACAGTGCACTCCAGTGCGGCGGCTTCTGACGAAATGTGCCCGGGACCGGCGCTTAGCTCCGGGGACATCCGTACCTTCTTCTTTCGGGACTTTTGTGGTCTACATCATTGCAAAAATCCTTTCCACTATGTCTGGCAAGGAGAAACTCTGCCTGCAGAGAAAACATCCTCCATGATGTTTGACGTGTTGCAGAGAGGTTTGCAGAGTGTTTTGCAAGAAGAAAAACAAAGTTGTCCAAAACACCTTCCAATCAAATGTTCATGTGTTTGGAAAAGGTAGGACAGTGGTAAGGTACTGTTTTGGATCAGTTTGCAAGCTGTGCACACTATCCCAGTGTTGTTCAGCTTCATTCTTCACCTTTCCGTAGCTACTGGTCTCTCCGGCTCCCGGAGGCGAAGAAGCGGCTTCTTCGCGCAAAGGCGATTGTACCTGTCGTAGTGCACTCCAGGGTTGCGGCTTCTACCAAAATGTGCCGGGACCGGCGCTTAGCTCCGGGGACATCCGTACCTTCTTCTTTCGGGACTTTTGTGGTCTACATCATTGCAAAAATCCTTTCCACTATGTCTGGAAAGGAGAATCTGGGTCAGGGCTGAAAACATCTCCCATCGTGTTGTACATGTTGCAGAGAAGTCTGCAGAGTGTTTTGCACGATGAAAAAGAGAGTTGTCCAAAACACCTTCCAACCGAATATTCATGTGTTTGGAAAAGGTAGGAAACTGGTAAGGTACTGTTTTCTATCAGTTTGCAAGCTGCGCACACTATCCCAGTGTTGTTCAGCTTCATTCTTCACCTTCCGAAAGCAGCCGCTCTCTCCGGCCCCCGGAGACGAAGAGGCGGCTTCTTCGCGCAAAGGCGATTGTGCCGCTCACAGTGCACTCCAGTGCGGCGGCTTCTGACGAAATGTGCCCGGGACCGGCGCTTAGCTCCGGGGACATCCGTACTTCTCTTTAGCGTTTTTGGTGTCTACATCATTGCAAAAACTTTTCCACTATGTCTGGCAAGGAGAAACTCTGCCTGCACAGAAAACATCCTCGATGGTGTTTGACATGTTGCAGAGAGGTTTGCTGAGTGTTTTGCACGATGAAAAAGAGAGTTGTCCAAAACACCTTCCAACCGAATATTCATGTGTTTGGAAAAGGTAGGAAAGTGGTAAGGTACTGTTTTGGATCAGTTTGCAAGCTGCGCACACTATCCCAGTGTTGTTCAGCTTCATTCTTCACCTTCCGAAAGCAGCCGCTCTCTCCGGCCCCACGAGACGAAGAGGTGGCTTCTTCGCGCAAAGGCGATTGTACCGGTCACAGTGCTAGGCAGTGCGGCGGCTTCTGACGAAATGTGCCCGGGACCGGCGCTTAGCTCCGGGGAACTCCGTATTTCGTCTTTAGCGTCTTTTGGGTTCTGCATCATTGCAAAAATCCTTTCCACTATGTCTGGCGTGGAGAAACTGGCCTGCACAGAAAACATCTCCATCGTGTTTGACATGTTGCAGAGAGTTTGCTGAGTGTTTTGCACGATGAAAAAAGAAAGTTGTCAAAACACCTTCCAACCGAATATTCATGTGTTTGGAAAAGGTAGGAAAGTGGTAAGGTACTGTTTTCTATCAGTTTGCAAGCTGTGCACACTATCCCAGTGTTGTTCAGCTTCATTCTTCACCTTCCGAAAGCAGCCGCTCTCTCCGGCCCCGAGACGAAGAGGCGGCTTCTTCGCGCAAAGGCGATTGTGCCGTCACAGTGCATCAGTGCGGCGGCTTCTGACAAATGTGCCCGGGACCGGCGCTTAGCTCCGGGGAACTCCGATTTCGTCTTTACGTCTTTTGGGTCTCATCATTGCAAAAATCCTTTCCACTATGTCTGGCGTGGAGAAACTGTGCCTGCACAGAAAACATCTCCCATCGTGTTTGACATGTTGCAGAGAGGTTTGCAGAGTGTTTTGCAAGAAGGAAAAGAAAGTTGTCCCAAACACCTTCCAACCGAATATTCATGTGTTTGGAAAAGGTAGGAGTGTGGTAAGCTACTGTTTTCTATCAGTTTGCAAGCTGTGCACACTATCCAGTGTTTTCAGCTTCATTCTTCACTTCCGAAAGCAGCCGCTCTCTCCGGCCCCGGAACGAAGAGGCGGCTTCTTCGCGCAAAGGCGATTGTGCCGTCACAGTGCACTCCAGTGCGGCGGCTTCTGCCAAATGTGCCCGGGACCGGCGCTTAGCTCCGGGGACATCCGTACCTTCTCTTTCGGACTTTTGGGTCTACATCATTGCAGAAATCCTTTCCACTATGTCTGGCAAGGAGAAACTCTGCCTGCAAAGAAAACATCCTCCATGTGTTTGACTTGTTGCAGAGAGGTTTGCAGAGTGTTTTGCACATGAAAAAGAAAGTTGTCCAAACACCTTCCAATCGAATGTTCATGTGTTTGGAAAAGGTAGGACAGTGGTAAGGTACTGTTTTGGATCAGTTTGCAAGCTGCGCACACTATCCCAGTGTTTGTTCAGCTTCATTCTTCACCTTCCGAAAGCACCGCTCTCTCCGGCCCCCGGAGACGAAGAGGCGGCTTCTTCGCGCAAAGGCGATTGTGCCGGTCACAGTGCCTCGCAGTCGGCGGCTTCTTTCGAAATGTGCCCGGGACCGGCGCTTAGCTCCGGGGACATCCGTACCTTTTCTTTCGGACTTTTGGGGTCTACATCATTGCAGAAATCCTTTCCACTATGTCTGGCAAGGAGAAACTGTGCCTGCACAGAAAACATCCTCCATGTGTTTGACTTGTTGCAGAGAGGTTTGCTGAGTGTTTTGCACGATGAAAAAGAAAGTTGTCCAAAACAGCTTCCAATCGAATGTTCATGTGTTTGGAAAAGGTAGGACAGTGGTAAGGCACTGTTTTCTATCAGTTTGGAAGCTCTGCACACTATCCCAGTATTGTGCAGCTTCATTCTACACCTTTCCGTATCTAATGGTCTCTCCGGCTCCCGAAGGCGAAGAAGCGGCTTCTTCGCGCAAAGGCGATTGTACCGGTCCCAGTGCACTCCAGTGCGGCGGCTTCTGACGAAATGTGCCCGGGACCGGCGCTTAGCTCCGGGGACATCCGTACCTTCGTCTTCAGCGTCTTTTGTGGTCTACATCATTGCAAAGATCTTTTCCACTATGTCTGGCAAGGAAAAACTCTGCCTGCACAGAAAACATCTCCCATGTTGTTTTACATGTTGCAGAGAAGTCTGCAGAGTGTTTTGCACGAAAAGAAAAAGAAAGTTGTCCAAAACACTTTCCAACAGAATGTTCATGTGTTGGGAATAGGTAGGAGAGTAGTAAGGTACTGTTTTCTATCAGTTTGCAAACTGTGCACACTATCCCAGTGTTGTGCAGCTTCATTCTTCAGCTTTCAGAGGCAGCCGCTCTCTCCGGCTTCCGGAGGCGAAGAAGCGGCTTCTTCGCGCAAAGGCGATTGTGCCGGTCACAGTGCACTGTAGACGGCGGCTTCTGACGTAATGTGCCCCGTATCTGCTCATAGGTCCTGGGGTCTCTGTACCTTCCAGTTCCGTTTTTGGTCTTGGCAATGCAAATGGTTTGCTTGCAGCAGTAGGACGGGACAGTTAACTGGACTTTTTGCTTTTAGAGAGAAGCTAATGAAAAAGTTTCACCAGGATCAGAGCAGGTTGTAAAACAAGAAAATTGTCATGAAAAGAAGCCAGCCTTGTCCCCTTAGGTTTGCTAGCTGTGTTTGAACAAAATGAAATGTGTCAATTCGGTGTTCCTGGGTATCACATCAGTAACAGGTACTTCAGTTGCTGAATTTCTCTCGTCAAGTCAAGAAGAGAATCCAAGGAATTGTCATTTCATGCTCACAATTCACCCTGTGGTGCCGAAAGGTGAAAAAGGGGTGGAAGGTGCACGGGTCAATTAACTTGAATGGCCTATGTAAACCAGCGGCCGCTGACTTCCTGAAGGCTTCAACAGGTCAGTTGCCTATGTTTTTCTTGGAATTGTTTTAACCTTCGGTCATGTTTTTCTTGGGATTCTTTTACCCTTTCCCTATTAGTTCAGCCTTTGGTCTCCAGCCTTTGCTGACATTTCAAGTATCTCGGTAGCCTGGAAATGTGTTGTCATAATTGCTGACATCATTATTCCCTTCAAAGGGTTGTTTGCCTCAAGTCTCAGTTTTGCTGGTTTTCTGCTAGTTGATTGTCAGAGGGCAGCAGGTGTTGTGTAGGAGCAAGTACGCAAACCCATAGCGTGCTTTTCTTTTGATTTGGCCTGTGTAGCTAATGGAATGACTGAACATCTGTGAGAGGCTTTTCTCTCCCCGTTAGGTTTCACTGGAAGGGCAGATGCAAATCGTCTACCTGAAGTCTTGGCACAGAAGAAAGTAGTGGTTTGCTGCTGCATCTAGCTAGAAGCTTACAAAAGGAAGGCCTTGGGCTGAGGCCCATTCCATTGGCTAAGTAGAAAAGGACTGTGGGAAGGTGAGGCAGCTGAATTAGAGGTAGATCAACAAGTGTGTTCAAAGCCTGGTGTATGGTGGTTGGTTGAATGGTGTTTGTTATGGCTTAAAGCTATGGAACTGATAAAGGCAAAGTTGCAAGAAAGCAGCTCTCCTTTGCATCTTGCTGGGGACTCTGCTTCACCACGGACCCTCAACTCCAAGTTTGCCAAGGAGATGATCAGTAGGACTGTTGCAGAGCTGCTGTGTGCATCTGAATGGAATGGCAGAGAGTGAAGCGCTGGACATTTCTGGCTTTAGTACAATGCTGCTGCATTGGTGCCAGTTTAGTTGGTTTTCCATCAGTGGCCTTTCTGTCTAGAAGTACACTGCCCAGAGTCTTTCTAGCATGTGATGCCATTTCCTTCCTGTTGTTTTCATACCTTATTTCAGTTGAAAGGATGATACAATCTTTACATTTTGAAGATCCCTGTTAGGAAACACTATGCAAGAGGAGTCATCGCTCCCTTTTCTTCTGCCTCCTTTGTCATTTTCAGAGACTCATTTCAAATTTCTGCTAATGTCAAGAGGAATACTGAGATTACTTAGCAGGGTTGGCACTCTCAGCTGCTTTCTTCTTTCATACTGCTTCATACTGGACGTGACTTAAAGGCCTCGTTTTGTCATCTGCATTCTGCTGTGATCCAAAGCTAAATATTCCAGGCGTATGAACACAAAAAGAACACCTAGGCTTTTGCAAGAACTAGCCCAGGAGGATTTGTGTTCAATTTGATCGCTACAGTGTTTCAGAAATAAGGAGATTGTACTGTCTTCTTGTGTACTCTCTTCTTGTGCTCTCATGTCTTGCATGTCCTAGGGAATCTACCGGCAATGGTGGATTTTCAGGAGCCAGCCGGCCACTCCCAGCCACAGGCCCCCGAACACAAACCACGGCCCTTTCCCCTGGAAAAATAACTGAGATGCCACTCTTCTGGATGGTAGATGGCAGGAGCCACTTGCCTCTATCAAACCAGCCCGACTTGGCACTGGTGCCACATTTCATCTGGGAATCATCCTGCGTATCGTGGATTTTCAGGAGCCAGCCGGCCACTGCCAGCCACAGGCCCCCGAACACAAACCACGACCCTTTTCCCTGGAAAACAAAACTCACCCGCCCGCTTCTGGCTGGCAGATTGCAGGAGACACTTGCCTCTATCAAACCAGCCCGACTTGGCACTGGTGCCAGATTTCATCTGGGAACCATCCTGCGTATCGTGGATTTTCAGGAGCCAGCCGCCCACTCCCAGCCACAGGCCCCCAAACACAAACTACGGCCCTTTTCCCTGTCAAAGAAAACTCACCCGCCCCGCTTCTGGCTGGCAGATTGCAGGAGACACTTCCCTCTATCAAACCAGCCCGACTCGGCACTGGTGCCACCTTTCATTTGGGAACCATCCTGCGTATCGTGGATTTTCAGGAGCCAGCCGGCCACTCCCAGCCAAAGGCCCCCGAACACAAACTACGGCCCTTTTTCCTGGAAGTAAAACTGACCTGCCTGTCATCTGGCTGGCAGATTGCAGGAGCTACTTTCCTCTATCAATCCAGCCCGACTCGGCACTGGTGCCACCTTTCATCCCGGAACCATCATGCGTATCGTGGATTTTCAGGAGCCAGCCGGCCACTCCCAGCCACAGGCTGAAAAACACAAACCACGGCCCATTTCCCTGGCAAACAAAACTTAACCACCCCGCTTCTGGCTGGCAGATTGCAGGAGCCACTTCCCCATATCAAACCAGCCCGACTCGGCACTGGTGCCACCTTTCATCTGGGAACCATCATGCGTATCGTGGATTTTCAGGAGCCAGGCGGCCACTCCCAGCCACAGGCCCCCAAACACAAACCACGGCCCTTTTCCCTGGCAAACAAAACTCACCCGCCCCGCTTCTGGCTGGCAGATTGCAGGAGCCACTTGCCTCTATCAATCTAGCCCGACTCGGCACTGGTGCCACCTTTCATCTGGGAACCATCCTGCGTATCGTGGATTTTCAGGAGCCAGCCGGCCACTCCCAGCCACAGGCTGAAAAACACAAACCACGGCCCATTTCCCTGGCAAACAAAACTTAACCACCCCGCTTCTGGCTGGCAGATTGCAGGAGCCACTTCCCCATATCAAACCAGCCCGACTCGGCACTGGTGCCACCTTTCATCTGGGAACCATCCTGCGTATCGTGGATTTTCAGGAGCCAGGCGGCCACTCCCAGCCACAGGCCCCCAAACACAAACCACGGCCATTTTCCCTGGCAAACAAAACTCACCCGCCCCGCTTCTGGCTGGCAGATTGCAGGAGCCACTTGCCTCTATCAATCTAGCCCGACTCGGCACTGGTGCCACCTTTCATCTGGGAACCATCCTGCGTATCGTGGATTTTCAGGAGCCAGCCGGCCACTCCCAGCCACAGGCCCCCAACCATAAACAAAGGCCCTTTTCCCTGGGAGTAAAACTGACCTGCCCGTCATCTGGCTGGCAGATTGCAGGAGCCACTTGCCTCAATCAATCCAGCCCGACTGGGCACTGGTGCCACCTTTCATCTGGGAACCATCCTGCGTATCGTGGATTTTCAGGAGCCAGCCGGCCACTCCCAGCCACAGGCCAACAAACACAAACCACGGCCCATTTCCCTGGCAAACAAAACTTAACCACCCCGCTTCTGGCTGGCAGATTGCTGGAGCCACTTGCCTCTATCAATCCAGCCCGACTTGGCACTGGTGCCACCTTTCATCTGGGAGCCATCCTGCGTATCGTGGATTTTCAGGAGCCAGCCGGCCACACCCAGCCACAAATCCCTAAAAAAAATCTACGGGCCTTATCCCTGGGAGTAAAACTGACCTGCCCATCATCTAGCTGACACATTGCACCAGCCACTTGGTAATATCAAACCTGCCCAATCTGGCACTGGTGCCACCTTTCATCTGGGAACCATCCTGTGTATCGTGGAATTTCAGGAGCCAGCCGGCCACTCCCAGCCACAGGCCCCCGAACACAAACTACGGCCCTTTTCCCTGGAAGTAAAACTGACTTGCCTGTCATCTCTCTGGCAGATTGCAGGAGCCACTTGCCTCTATCAAACCAGCCCGACTTGGCACTGGTGCCACCTTTCATCTGGGAACCATCCTGCGTATCGTGGATTTTCAGGAGCCAGCCGGCCACTCCCATCCACAGGCTCCCGAACACAAACTACGGCCCTTTTCCCTGGAAGTAAAATTGAACTGCCCGTCATCTGGCTGGCAGATTGCAGGAGCCACTTGCCTCTATCAAACCAGCCCGACTTGGCACTGGTGCCACCTTTCATCTGGGAACCATCCTGCGTATCGTGGATTTTGAGGAGCCAGCCGGCCACTCCCAGCCACAGGCCCCCAAACACAAACCACGGCCCTTTTCCCTGGCAAAGAAAACTCAACCGCCCCGCTTCTGGCTGGCAGATTGCAGGAGACACTTGCCTCTATCAAACCAGCCCGACTTGGCACTGGTGCCAGCTTTCATCTGGGAACCATCCTGCGTATCGTGGATTTTCAGGAGCCAGCCGCCCACTCCCAGCCACAGGCCCCCAAACACAAACTACGGCCCTTTTCCCTGTCAAAGAAAACTCACCCGCCCCGCTTCTGGCTGGCAGATTGCAGGAGACACTTCCCTCTATCAAACCAGCCCGACTCGGCACTGGTGCCACCTTTCATCTGGGAACCATCCTGCGTATCGTGGATTTTCAGGAGCCAGCCGGCCACTCCCAGCCAAAGGCCCCCGAACACAAACCACGGCCCTTTTCCCTGGCAAACAAAACTCACCCGCCCCGCTTCTGGCTGGCAGATTGCAGGAGCCACTTCCCCATATCAAACCAGCCTGACTCGGCACTGGTGCCACCTTTCATCTGGGAACCATCCTGCGTATCGTGGATTTTCAGGAGCCAGCCGGCCACTCCCAGCCAAAGGCCCCCGAACACAAACCACGGCCCTTTTCCCTGGCAAACAAAACTCACCCGCCCCGCTTCTGGCTGGCAGATTGCAGGAGCCACTTCCCCATATCAAACCAGCCTGACTCGGCACTGGTGCCACCTTTCATCTGGGAACCATCCTGCGTATCGTGGATTTTCAGGAGCCAGCCGGCCACTCCCAGCCACAGGCCCCCAACCATAAACAAAGGCCCTTTTCCGTGGCAAACAAAACTCACCCACCCCGCTTCTGGCTGGCAGATTGCAGGAGCCACTTCCCTTTATCAAACCAGCCCGACTCGACACTGGCGCGACCTTTCATCTGGGAACCATCCTGCGTATCGTGGATTTTGAGGAGCCAGCCGGCCACTCCCAGCCACAGGCCCCCAAACACAAACTACGGCCCTATTCCCTGGAAGTAAAACTGACCTGCCCGTCATCTGGCTGGCAGATTGCCGGAGCTACTTGCCTCTATCAATCCAGCCCGACTCGGCACTGGTGCCACCTTTCATCTGGGAACCATCCTGCGTATCGTGGATTTTCAGGAGCCAGCCGGCCACTCCAGCCACAGGCCCCCGACGCAAACCACGGCCCATTTCCCTGTCAAAGAAAACTCACCCGCCCCGCTTCTGGCTGGCAGGTTGCAGGAGACACTTGCCTCTATCAAACCAGCCCGACTCGACACTGGCGCGACCTTTCATCTGGGAACCATCCTGCGTATCGTGGATTTTGAGGAGCCAGCCGGCCACTCCCAGCCACAGGCCCCCAAACACAAACTACGGCCCTATTCCCTGGAAGTAAAACTGACCTGCCCGTCATCTGGCTGGCAGATTGCCGGAGCTACTTGCCTCTATCAATCCAGCCAGTCTTGGCACTGGTGCCACCTTTCATCTGGGAACCATCCTGTGTATCGTGGAATTTCAGGAGCCAGCCGGCCACTCCCAGCCACAGGCCCCCGAACACAAACTACGGCCCTTTTCCCTGGAAGTAAAATTGACCTGCCCGTCATCTGGCTGGCAGATTGCAGGAGCACTTGCCTCTATCAAACCAGCCCGACTTGGCACTGGTGCCACCTTTAATCTGGGAACCATCCTGCGTATCGTGGATTTTCAGGAGCCAGCCGGCCACTCCCAGCCAAAGGCCCCGAACACAAACCACGGCCCTTTTCCCTGGAAAAAAAACTCACCGCCCGCTTCTGCTGGCAGATTGCAGGAGCACTTCCCATATCAAACCAGCCCACGGCACTGGTGCCACCTTTCATCTGGGAACCATCCTGCGTATCGTGGATTTTCAGGAGCCAGCCGGCCACTCCCAGCCACAGGCCCTGATCACAAACCACGGCCCTTTTCCCTGGCAAACAAACTACCACCCCGCTTCTGGCTGGCAGATTGCAGGAGCCACTTCCTCTGTCAAACCAGCCCGACTCGGCACTGGTGCCACCTTTCATCTGGGAACCATCCTGTGCATCGTTGATTTTCAGGAGCCAGGCGGCCACTCCCAGCCACAGCTCTCCAAACAAATACTACGGCCCTATTCCCTGGAATTAAAACTGACCTGCCCGTCATCTGGCTGGCAGATTGCAGGAGCCACTTGCCTCTATCAATCCAGCCCGACTCGGCACTGGTGCCACCTTTCATCTGGGAACCATCCTGCGTATCGTGGATTTTCAGGAGCCAGCCGGCCACTCCCAGCCACTGGCCCCCAAACACAAACCACGGCCCTTTTCCCTGTCAAAGAAAACTCACCCGCCCCGCTTCTGGCTGGCAGATTGCAGGAGCCACTTGCCTCTATCAATCTAGCCCGACTCGGCACTGGTGCCACCTTTCATCTGGGAACCATCCTGCGTATCGTGGATTTTCAGGAGCCAGCCGGCCACTCCCAGCCACAGGCCAACAAACACAAACCACGGCCCATTTCCCTGGCAAACAAAACTTAACCACCCCGCTTCTGGCTGGCAGATTGCTGGAGCCACTTGCCTCTATCAATCCAGCCCGACTTGGCACTGGTGCCACCTTTCATCTGGGAGCCATCCTGCGTATCGTGGATTTTCAGGGGCCAGCCGGCCACTACCAGCCACAAATCCCCAAAAAAAATCTACGGCCCTTTTTCCTGGAAGTAAAACTGACCTGCCCATCATCTAGCTGGCACATTGCACCAGCCTCTTGGTAATATCAAACCTGCCCAACTTGGCACTGGTGCCACCTTTCATCTGGGAACCATCCTGTGTATCGTGGAATTTCAGGAGCCAGCCGGCCACTCCCAGCCACAGGCCCCCGAACACAAACCACGGCCCTTTTCCCTGGAAGTAAAACTGACTTGCCCGTCATCTGTCTGGCAGATTGCAGGAGCCACTTGCCTCTATCAAACCTGCCCGACTTGGCACTGGTGCCACCTTTCATCTGGGAACCATCCTGCGTATCGTGGATTTTCAGGAGCCAGCCGGCCACTCCCAGCCACAGGCCCCCGAACACAAACTACGGCCCTTGTCCCTGGAAGTAAAATTGACCTGCCCGTCATCTTGCTGGCAGATTGCAGGAGCCACTTGCCTCTATCAAACCAGCCCGACTTGGCACTGGTGCCACCTTTCATCTGGGAACCATCCTGCGTATCGTGGATTTTCAGGAGCCAGCCGGCCACTCCCAGCCACAGGACCCCAAACACAAACCTACGGCCCTTTTCCGTGGCAAACAAAACTCACCCGCCCCGCTTCTGGCTGGCAGATTGCAGGAGCCACTTCCCCATATCAAACCAGCCCGACTCGGCACTGGTGCCACCTTTCATCTGGGAACCATCCTGCGTATCGTGGATTTTCAGGAGCCAGCCGGCCACTCCCAGCCACAGGCCCCTGATCACAAACCACGGCCCTTTTCCCTGGCAAACAAAACTAACCCACCCCGCTTCTGGCTGGCAGATTGCAGGAGCCACTTCCCTCTATCAAACCAGCCTGACTCGGCACTGGTGCCACCTTTCATCTGGGAACCATCCTGTGCATCGTTGATTTTCAGGAGCCAGGCGGCCACTCCCAGCCACAGCTCTCCAAACAAATACTACGGCCCTATTCCCTGGAATTAAAACTGACCTGCCCGTCATCTGGCTGGCAGATTGCAGGAGCCACTTGCCTCTATCAATCCAGCCAGTCTTGGCACTGGTGCCACCTTTCATCTGGGAACCATCCTGCGTATCGTGGATTTTCAGGAGCCAGCCGGCCACTCCCAGCCACAGGCCCCAAACACAAACCACGGCCCTTTTCCCTGGCAAACAAAACTCACCCGGCCTGCTTCTGGCTGGCAGATTGCAGGAGCCACTTGCCTCTATCAATCTAGCCCGACTCGGCACTGGTGCCACCTTTCATCTGGGAACCATCCTGCGTATCGTGGATTTTCAGGGGCCAGCCGGCCACTACCAGCCACAAATCCCCAAAAAAATCTACGGCCCTTTTTCCTGGAAGTAAAACTGACCTGCCCATCATCTAGCTGGCACATTGCACCAGCCTCTTGGTAATATCAAACCTGCCCAACTTGGCACTGGTGCCACCTTTCATCTGGGAACCATCCTGTGTATCGTGGAATTTCAGGAGCCAGCCGGCCACTCCCAGCCACAGGCCCCCAAACACAAACCACGGCCCTTTTCCCTGGCAAACAAAACTCACCCGCCCCGCTTCTGGCTGGCAGATTGCAGGAGCCACTTGCCTCTATCAATCTAGCCGACTCTGCACTGGTGCCACCTTTCATCTGGGAACCATCCTGCGTATCGTGGATTTTCAGGAGCCAGCCGGCCACTCCCAGCCACAGGCCAAAAAACACAAACCACGGCCCATTTCCCTGGCAAACAAAACTTAACCACCCCGCTTCTGGCTGGCAGATTGCAGGAGCCACTTCCCATATCAAACCAGCCCGACTCGGCACTGGTGCCACCTTTCATCTGGGAACCATCCTGCGTATTGTGGATTTTCAGGAGCCAGCGGCCACTCCCAGCCACAGCCCCAAAACACAAACCACGGCCCTTTTCCCTGGCAAACAAAACTCACCCGCCCCGCTTCTGGCTGGCAGATTGCAGGAGCCACTTGCCTCTATCAATCTAGCCCGACTCGGCACTGGTGCCACCTTTCATCTGGGAACCATCCTGCGTATCGTGGATTTTCAGGAGCCAGCCGGCCACTCCCAGCCACAGGCCCCCAACCATAAACAAAGGCCCTTTTCCCTGGGAGTAAAACTGACCTGCCCGTCATCTGGCTGGCAGATTGCAGGAGCCACTTGCCTCTATCAATCCAGCCCGACTGGGCACTGGTGCCACCTTTCATCTGGGAACCATCCTGCGTATCGTGGATTTTCAGGAGCCAGCCGGCCACTCCCAGCCACAGGCCAACAAACACAAACCACGGCCCATTTCCCTGGCAAACAAAACTTAACCACCCCGCTTCTGGCTGGCAGATTGCTGGAGCCACTTGCCTCTATCAATCCAGCCCGACTTGGCACTGGTGCCACCTTTCATCTGGGAGCCATCCTGCGTATCGTGGATTTTCAGGGGCCAGCCGGCCACACCCAGCCACAAATCCCCAAAAAAAATCTACGGCCCTTATCCCTGGGAGTAAAACTGACCTGCCCATCATCTAGCTGGCACATTGCACCAGCCACTTGGTAATATCAAACCTGCCCAACCTGGCACTGGTGCCACCTTTCATCTGGGAACCATCCTGTGTATCGTGGAATTTCAGGAGCCAGCCGGCCACTCCCAGCCACAGGCCCCCGAACACAAACCACGGCCCTTTTCCCTGGAAGTAAAACTGACTTGCCCGTCATCTCTCTGGCAGATTGCAGGAGCCACTTGCCTCTATCAAACCAGCCCGACTTGGCACTGGTGCCACCTTTCATCTGGGAACCATCCTGCGTATCGTGGATTTTGAGGAGCCAGCCGGCCACTCCCAGCCACAGGCCCCCAAACACAAACCACGGCCCTTTTCCCTGGCAAAGAAAACTCAACCGCCCCGCTTCTGGCTGGCAGATTGCAGGAGACACTTGCCTCTATCAAACCAGCCCGACTTGGCACTGGTTTGCCAGCTTTCATCTGGGAACCATCCTGCGTATCGTGGATTTTCAGGAGCCAGCCGCCCACTCCCAGCCACAGGCCCCCAAACACAAACTACGGCCCTTTTCCCTGTCAAAGAAAACTCACCCGCCACGCTTCTGGCTGGCCGATTGCAGGAGACACTTCCCTCTATCAAACCAGCCCGACTCGGCACTGGTGCCACCTTTCATTTGGGAACCATCCTGCGTATCGTGGATTTTCAGGAGCCAGCCGGCCACTCCCAGCCAAAGGCCCCCGAACACAAACCACGGCCCTTTTCCCTGGCAAACAAAACTCACCCGCCCCGCTTCTGGCGGGCAGATTGCAGGAGCCACTTCCCCATATCAAACCAGCCTGACTCGGCACTGGTGCCACCTTTCATCTGGGAACCATCCTGCGTATCGTGGATTTTCAGGAGCCAGCCGGCCACTCCCAGCCACAGGCCCCCAACCATAAACAAAGGCCCTTTTCCCTGGCAAACAAAACTCACCCACCCCGCTTCTGGCTGGCAGATTGCAGGAGCCACTTCCCTTTATCAAACCAGCCCGACTCGACACTGGCGCGACCTTTCATCTGGGAACCATCCTGCGTATCGTGGATTTTGAGGAGCCAGCCGGCCACTCCCAGCCACAGGCCCCCAAACACAAACTACGGCCCTATTCCCTGGAAGTAAAACTGACCTGCCCGTCATCTGGCTGGCAGATTGCCGGAGCTACTTGCCTCTATCAATCCAGCCCGACTCGGCACTGGTGCCACCTTTCATCTGGGAACCATCCTGCGTATCGTGGATTTTCAGGAGCCAGCCGGCCACTCCCAGCCACAGGCCCCCGAACGCAAACCACGGCCCTTTTCCCTGTCAAAGAAAACTCACCCGCCCCGCTTCTGGCTGGCAGGTTGCAGGAGACACTTGCCTCTATCAAACCAGCCCGACTTGGCACTGGTGCCACCTTTCATCTGGGAACCATCCTGCGTATCGTGGATTTTGAGGAGCCAGCCGGCCACTCCCAGCCACAGGCCCCCAAACACAAACTACGGCCCTATTCCCTGCAAGTAAAACTGACCTGCCCGTCATCTGGCTGGCAGATTGCCGGAGCTACTTGCCTCTATCAATCCAGCCAGTCTTGGCACTGGTGCCACCTTTCATCTGGGAACCATCCTGTGTATCGTGGAATTTCAGGAGCCAGCCGGCCACTCCCAGCCACAGGCCCCCGAACACAAACTACGGCCCTTGTCCCTGGAAGTAAAATTGACCTGCCCGTCATCTCGCTGGCAGATTGCAGGAGACACTTGCCTCTATCAAACCAGCCCGACTTGGCACTGGTGCCACCTTTAATCTGGGAACCATCCTGCGTATCGTGGATTTTCAGGAGCCAGCCGGCCACTCCCAGCCAAAGGCCCCCGAACACAAACCACGGCCCTTTTCCCTGGCAAACAAAACTCACCCGCCCCGCTT
>NW_026993009.1:0-22395 GCF_028769735.1 Zonotrichia leucophrys gambelii
TAAGATCAAGCTGTGGACTGTGTTCAGGGCAGAAGATAATGGAGGGGAAATCTTGAGAGAAAAGCCTAAATTCATTGCAGTGCCTCAGAAGAAACTGGGATCAGGTTTCTGCTATTTGAAACACTCAGCACAAAAGTGATGCTCAAAATCCTACAGCCTGCTGCTGAGCTCTGAGGGGTCTCTCTCTCTCTACCTCTTTTAAGCAGAATCCAACCACCTCAGACTGGGACAATCACTGATCCAAATCTCAGTAGGAAAAGGGATAGCTATAAATAAGGAAAATCACCTTATAAGGCCCCGCTGTGGTAAAAAGTGCAGTGTCCACTTTGAATTCAAATGAAAATCTGACAGTAACTTGAGCTCAAAGGCAGGTCACTTCTACAGGCTGTGTCAGGGTGAAATTACACCAACAGTCTGATTCACTTAGGTCATCACAGACTTCCTGGTGCTCATATACACCAGGGGAGGTTCAGACACTAATTACATCTGGTCTCTCATAAGCCATCCTATTGATGACTAAGCACTTTACTTTGATTTCTTCTCTTCAGATTCCTTGAAGTGTTTACAGCTCCTGTTCTTGCTATTTTTACTGCTCACATACTTGATTCTCGTGGATTACTACAGTAGATATGTTTAATATAAACCTTCTTTATCTCAAAAGGTTTTCCTATGGATCCAGTATACTGATTAAATGCCAGGGACCAAGGCCATTCAGCATTGCTTTGGGTAGAGGTACTCTCTAGTTCTAAAACTTCAGTTATAATTCCATACAAAACAATTCTGTACACTAAAGTATGAGCTACTCCCGACCGCAATATACTCATTTTGCCCGAATAAGTTTTAGTCTCAGTTCATTGTCTCCTGGTGTCACTCCTGAAGGGGCTTCTGGGCCTTCTTCACCCGAGAGTGATGGATCCAGCATTCTGCTCCTTGATTTTGATTGCAGTGAAGGTGGTGAGAGGTACTTGCAGTGGTCTCTCCCACTGTGGTTCCGAAGTCTTCTCTGTAAGAGACTTAACATATACATCAACCCCAGGCTATCCAACTCCCCGCTCCGAGTTCCAGCCACAAGTTTCTCAATTACTCTGAGCTGTTTGCTTAATGCCACCATGTAAGTGGACATTCTGGACATTCCCCTTGTATTCTATTGTCTTCTATAAGGCATTCCAAAAGGATTCAGCATTCCTTTAGCTCAAAAGGTTTAGTTTGAATTTGCAATAGTGCTAGTGGAAGAGCTTCTTGCCCCAGTCTTACGATTTGCTGCTTAATCAAATGATTCATTCTCTCCCCCTGGCCGCTTGATTGGGGGCAGTATGGGGTGTGAAGTTCTTAATCTATGCCCAGATGGCTACTAATCTGTTGCACTATTTTGGAAATGAAAGGTGATTCTTTATCTGAGGATATTGTGGCTGGAACTCTGAAGCGTGGTATTATCTCTTGTAAAAATGATCTGGTCACCTCTTGAGCTTTGACAGTTCTGGTGGGGAATGTTTCTGGCCACCCTGAAAATGTATCTATTAATACCAGTAAATACTGATACCCCCCTTTCCTTGGGAGTTCTGAAAAGTTGATTTGCCACTGCTATACAGGCCCATGGCCTCTCCCAGTCTGACCAAGTTTTGGCCCGGGGGTATTTTGAGGTTAGTCTGGAGGCAAGGATCACATTATCAGCTCACCTGAGTGATAGTGGCATATAGATTCCTGACAATGATACAACAGCCCTTTCAATCAGATGTGTGTTCTAGAAAGCCTGTGGGAATTACTACTTCAAAGTCAACACTTCATTCCAGTGCACTCTGTATCACTCGCAGCCTTGGTCATTTTGAGAAAGGAGCCACACTCTATAAAAGGCTTTAAGTAATTAGGCCCTAGTGTGTTTTCTAGTGCCCTTCCTTCACTAGTAACCACGAAAATGGGAGGGGATTACTAGCTCTCTTTCAATGGTAGCCCACCCCTTGCAGTTGTACGTCTCTTTTGGTTAGTATTATTGTATTATGGCTTACCTTCGAGGAAAATCTGTACCTCACCCTTTGCTGCTTTCTTTGCCTCTCCATCCGCCAGCTCATTTCTTTCCTCCAATTTTAAGCTCACTCTCTGGTGTGCCTTAATATGCTTTTTCAGGTAACTGAACTGCTTCTAGCTGCTGGATTGTCTCTTCTTTCTTTGTGAGGTCAGCAGTCTCTTCTCCTTCCAGATGGCTCCATGTGCATGCACAACTCTGAATGCCTTTTGCTGTTTCTAAGGCATGGGTCCATGCATTTATCTCAGCATCCTGTGCAGAGGTACCTGTTGGTAAGGGTCCAGACTCTATTACCTCTCTGCAGGTAGTCACTGTGAACTTTGCAATGTCGCTTTCTTGTCAGTGACCCAGGTCTCTGCATCGTCCGGAGGAGTGTCCTTTAAGTCTGGGCGGCTGGAGTAGGTAGCTTCAGTGGTCTCTAGGCAATCATGGTGTACTGCTTCTCCTTGATTCCACTGAGAAAAGAAGCTGGGTTGACAATATTAGTCACCACTATCTCTCCATCATCTTGCTCTACCATGATGGCCTGGTATTTCAGAAACCTCTCTGGTGAAAAGCCAGTGGCCACCCTTTACTTCCAGTACTACAGACACTGTGTGGGACACTAGCACAGTCATTTTTGTCCCAGGATAAACTTGTGTGCCTCTTGAATGTTCAGCACAACTGCTGCTACAGCTCTGAGGCAACCTGGCCATCCTTTGGCTGTTGCATCTAGTTGCTTAGAGAAGTAAGCAGCTGCCCTTCAGTATGGACCCAAGTCCTGAGCCAATATTCCCAGAGCAATTCCTTGCATGGAAAAATAGAAAGAATGCTTTACTTACATCTGGAAGTTTCAAAGCTGGAGCCGACATGAGGGGACTCTCTAGCTGGAGAAAGGCCCGTGTGGTGTCTCTTGTCCACTGGAGATCTCAGTTCCCATTGGCAATAAGAGCATAGAGGGGTCTGGAGAACAGTCCACAATTATGAACCCACAGCTGGCACTACACTGCCATGCCTAAGAAGGTTTGGAGTTCTTTCGTTGTCTGGGGTTCAGGGTTTGGCATAGGGCTTCCCTGCCTTAAAGTCTGCTGCTCAGCACTCACTTCTTACTCCAGGTAGATTACCTTCTGTTTCACTACCTGTGCCTTTTTCTTTGAGACTCTGCATCCTTGGAGTCCTAGGAAATTCAAAAGGCTTACCGTCCAGGCTTCTCTTGCTTCCCTCGTCCGAGTGGCTACTAGAAGATCATCCACGTACTGCAACAGCCTCCTTTCCTCTTGTGGAGCTTCCTGGGACTCTGGGTCCTTGCAAGCTGTTCTCCAATCGGAGTGGAGAATTTTGAAGCCTTCAGGCACATGGACTGTGTGAGCTTGTGTTTGAATGCAAAAATGTTCTGGCTGGCTTCATGGATAGGGAGGCAAAAGAAGGCATCTCTTAGGCCTAAAACAGTGAACCAGGTTAGCTCAGGTGTTAAACAAGTTAGTAAGGTCTATGGATTTGCTACCACAGGGTACAAATTCTGTGTTATCTTATTGACAGCTCTTAATCCAGTACTACCAGTTATTGGACTGATTCCTTCCTTACCTTCCTTTTGAGGGTACTACTCAGTTCTCACTGGTTGTGTTCTTTCATTAAGCTTGATGGGGGAGCATCCCATGGGGGAGCATCTTTCACTCTCCCTGGTGCAGCAGAGGCCCATACCCTTGAAAACACTTATTTACTTATTCTAATATCTCCTTACTAATGTCTTTCTTAATTTCAGTGTCTGTTAATATTAAGCCTAACATCTTTATATTATTTGCCTCCAGAGTAACCTTTTTCATTTGAGAATGTTTAGCAAATTGAGCGAATTGTACAAAAGCTTTTAGGTACACATAGTACACATGTTACTTTAAAGGTTTGCAAAAGTATGCCTTTTCAGACTGGCCAGTTGTTCATTCCCCACACTACAACATAAACATTCTCCACAGGTACTAAAGCTTTATTTAAAACTGAACACATGACCCTTGTGCTGACAAAAATTCTTCCCTTTTGGGAAGGTTACCTTTACCCCTCCTCCCTTACCTTGGGAGGAAGCCTTTACAAATCATATGTACTCATTTTGCGAACTGTGATTGCTTCGCATTTCAGTGTGATAATCCTTGCCTGATTTCATAGGTTGCTATCTTATGCTGCATGCTGAACAACATGTTTGATTTGCTTTCTCTTTGCCTTGTTTTCCTTTTCAGGGGCCAAGACCAGAGAGCAGTCTGATCTCACAGTCTCTTTGTCATTCTGGGTGATTTCTTAAAACAAAAGACATTTCAGCATACAAAAACTATCCCATTTATCTTCCTATTATAAAACAGTACTAACAGCAATGAAGCACTATAAATCTTTTTATTTTCTGAGCTGCTCTTACTGGCAACCTCCTCCCAATGAGCCCCTCCCAAAAGGGGCTAATTTAGGAACCTGTTTGCTCTGGTCAGTTCTTATTATTTATTTCTCCTTGCCTTATCCTGCTTCTATTCAAACTTTTTTACAGACTTTCACAGTAGTTTCTCAGTTTTCCTCCTATACACACAGCTCCAGGTGGCAGGTATCAGATGTGATTCCCACACACAAGCTCTAAGACCTTAGGTTCTGAATCCGCTTGACCAGAAACCTCTAATTTACACTCGGGGCGTGTACCCTGACACTTATTGGAACAGCAAAACAGCAATACCAGTGTTTCTCATAAACACCGCACTGCAATAATACCTGCACATCCAGCTTTTGCTCACAGGCCATTCCCGTGTTCCCTGGGGAGACAGGGCAGCCAGAGCTGTCCCTGTGCCCAGGGCGCAGCCACTGTCACCTCACACAGCCTGCTGGCCTCTTGATGTACCAAAGGCTCCCCAAAATTGCCCACAAAGGCTGGCTATTCTGTTTATTACAGAGAACTTTAAATCCTTTCAGCAGATTGTTTCCAGTAAAGACTTACTGCAGTACCAACCGAAGTCTCATAAATCTCATAAGTCTCATTAACTAATTCATCTCATTCATCCCTTCTATATAAACTCTGTTTTACAAAATATCAGTCTTTTCTAGTTCTCTTCTTGCACAATCTAATTAAGCACTGTGTCTACTTACACTTGTTTTGCTGCTTTGCAAAAGGGCTGTGCTAGTCACAGCCAAAACTCTGATATACCTGCAGACACAGACACACGCACTCCCTCCCCCCCCTGCCCCTTATCTCAAATTCACTAGAGCCAAGGCTTGAATTGCTGTGAGGGGGAGAATTCTTGGAATTCTTTTAACTCACTTTATCGAAGTTAAACATAAATCACCGTACTATAGCTCTCCTATGTAAAATGCTACTCTTGTTGCAACAAAATCTTAAAATCTCCACAAACACCACTATACAATCTGAGAATCAAATTACCACAATGCAGCGGAAGAAAATCACCACACAAAATCACTGGGAAGGGCATATTTCTCAAAGTGCTCACTTTTCTCAACACAACACAGCACACCATAATTCGGCATTTACTCAAATCAATTTTTCTTGGACACAATCAAAATAACAGCACACAGTCTAGAGATCAAGTCCAAACATCCAAGGCAAAGGAACTCTCTGAGCTCATACTCACGGTTAAAATGTACCAAATCTACACAAATCACTACATTCAAACACGATAAATACCATCACTGACATTCCTCCACTCACTTCTCCGCAGGCACTTCTCTCCTTGCCCCCGCAGCCTGCTGCAGCCGGCGCCTCTGGCCTCACTCGGCTGCTTCAAACACGGGGAGTACTGACCCATCCCCGCACTGTAGGGCACTGTAGATTTACTCTCTTTTATACACCATACACATATCACCTGCACGATCACAAACACAGTGCACTGGCTACACACATTAACCATACAGCAACACAATGTCCGGACACCACTCACACACGCACAAACAGAAGAAACATACGCGAATTCAGCTCTGCCCTATCAGAATCTGAATTCTAATACACGCATACACGGGTTCACCCGGCTTACCCCCGGAGCCGCTGGCAGTCCTGCTCTATCAGGACGACGAGGCGACGAACCCCGTCTCTAATGCTGCAGCTAGCTTACTCCGGAGCCGCTGGCAGTCCTGCTCTATCAGGACGATGGAACGAACCCCGTCTCTAATACAGCCGCTCTATCGGCTGATCCCAGACGTCTCTGGGTCGTTAATTCTCTTGTTCTTTTTTTGTTCTTCTTCCCCCCCTGGGGCCCCATACATACCGTATTCTCCTCCGCAGGCCAGCGGGTCGTTGTCTGTCCTCGCAGGTGGCAAGTTGAGACAAGCGGAGCCCCACCAGGAAAAAATCCTGGGGCGCGCCTTGGAGGTCCGTCTATCCCCCCTGCCCCCGCGGGGACAGAGAACTCCTGCCTTGGCTCGCCAAAATGTTTTGCGGAGAAAAGAAGAAACCTCACAACTTGTAAAAGTTGTAAAGCCCGGTATGCTTTATTACGACGCGCGCCGGACGCAAGACTCCCCAAAAGGGCATGCGTACCCCTGAAGATTTCAGACCTCCTTTTATCCCCCTTCCAAATGCATATGCATACAGTTTCACAATAAGTTCATACATATTCATCTTGCATGACACTTAGCACTAATTCTTCTTTATCGGAGGAATTCCTAGGTCGGGGGCAGATTGACCTCGTGGTTTTTCTGTTTTTCTTTCTCTGTCTCCTCGCTGTCTCTGGAACGCGGCCTCTCCTTCAGCTTTAGCTCCACAGACCTTTTACTCTCTTAGACACTTTACCTAGTTCAGGATGGATATTCTGTCTCATTTTTACCTGGAAGTAAAACTGACCTGCCCATCATCTGGCTGGCAGATATCAGGATCCACTTGCCTCTATCAAACCAGCCCGACTCGGCACTGGTGCCACCTTTCTCTGGGAACCATCCTGCGTATCGTGGATTTTCAGGAGCCAGCCGGCCACTGCCCGCCACAGGCCCCCAAACAACAATACGGCCCCTTTCCCTGGAAATAAAACTGACCTGCCCATCTTCTGGCTGGCAGATTGCAGGAACCACTTGGCTCTCCCAAACCAGCCCAACTTGGCACTGGTGCCACCTTTCATCTGGGAACCATCCTGCGTATCGTGGATTTTCAGGAGCCAGCCGGCCACTCCCAGCCACAGGCCCCAAACAAAAACCACGGTCCTTTTCCCTGGCAAAGAAAACTCACCGCCCCGCTTCTGGCTGGCAGATTGCAGGAGCCACTTCCCTCTATCAAACCAGCCTGACTCGGCACTGGTGCCACCTTTCATCTGGGAACCACCCTGGGCGTCGTGGATTTTCAGGAGCCAGCCGGCCACTCCCAGCCACAGGCCCCCAAACACAAACTACGGCCCTTTTCCCTGGCAAAGAAAACTCACCCCCGCTTCTGGCTGGCCAATTGCAGGAGCCACTTCGCCTCTATCAAACCAGCCCGACTCGGCACTGGTGCCACCTTTCATCTGGGAACCATCCTGCGTATCGTGGATTTTCAGGAGCCAGCCGGCCACGCCCAGCCACTGGCCCCCTAACACAAACTACGGCCCTTTTCCCTGGAAGTAAAACTGACCTGCCCATCATCTAGCTGGCACATTGCAGCAGCCACATGGTAATATCAAACCTGCCCAACTTGGCACTGGTGCCACCTTTCATCTGGGAACCATCCTGCGTATCGTGGATTTTCAGGAGCCAGCCGGCCACTCCCAGACACAGGTACCCAAAAATACACGGTCCTTTTCCTGGAAGTAAAACTGACCGCCCATCATCTGGCTGGCAGATTGCAGGAGCCACTTGCCTCTATCAATTCAGCCCGACTCGGCACTGGTGCCACCTTTCATCTGGGAACCATCCTGCGTATCGTGGATTTTTAGGAGCCAGCCGGCTACTGCCTGCCACAGGCCCCCAAACAACAAGTACGGCCCCTTTCCCTGGAAGTTAAACTGACCTGCCCATCTTCTGGCTGGCAGATTGCAGGAACCACTTGGCTCTCTCAAACCAGCCCAACTTGGCACTGGTGCCACCTTTCATCTGGGAACCATCCTGCGTATCGTGGATTTTCAGGAGCCAGCCAACCACTCCCAGCCACAGGCCCCCGAACACAAACTACGGCCCTTTTCCCTGGAAGTAAAACTGACCTGCCCGTCATCTGTCTGACAGATTGCAGGAGCCACTTGCCTCTATCAATCCAGCCCGACTCGGCACCGGTGCCACCTTTCATCTGGGAACCATCCTGCATATCGTGGATTTTCAGGAGCCAGCCGGCCACTCCCAGACACAGGCCCCCGAACACAAACCACGGTCCTTTTCCCTGGCAAAGAAAACTCACCCGCCCCGCTTCTGGCTGGCAGATTGCAGGAGCCACTTGCCTCTATCAAAACAGCCTGAATCGGCACTGGTGCCACCTTTCATCTGGGAACCACCCTGTGCATCGTGGATTTTCAGGAGCCAGCCGGCCACTCCCAGCCACAGGCCCCCGAACACAAACACGGCCCTTTTCCCTGGCAAACAAAACTCACCCGCCCCGCTTCTGGCTGGCAGATTGCAGGAGCCACTTGCCTCAATCAAACCAGCCCGACTCGGCACTGGTGCCACCTTTCATCTGGGAACCATCCTGCGTATCGTGGATTTTCAGGAGCTAGCCGGCCACTCCCAGCCACAGGTCCCCAAGAAATACATACGGTCCTTTTACCTGGAAGTAAAAACTGACCTGCCATCATCTGGCTGGCAGATAGCAGGATCCACTTGCCTCTATCAATCCAGCCCGACTCGGCACTGGTGCCACCTTTCATCTGGGAACCATCCTGCGTATCGTGGATTTTCAGGAGCCAGCCGGCCACTGCCCGCCACAGGCCCCCAAACAACAAGTACGGCCCCTTTCCCTTTAAGTAAAACTGACCTGCCCATCTTCTGGCTGGCAGATTGCAGGAACCACTTGTCTCTCTCAAACCAGCCAAACTTGGCACTGGTGCCACCTTTCATCTGGGAACCATCCTGCGTATCGTGGATTTTCAGGAGCCAGCCGGCCACTCCCAGCCACAGGCGCCCGAACAAAAACCACGGCCCTTTTCCCGGGAAGTAAAACTGACCTGCCCATCATCTGCCTGGCAGATTGCAGGAGCCACTTGCCTCTATCAATCCAGCCCGACTCGGCACTGGTGCCACCTTTCATCTGGGAACCATCCTGCGTATCATGGATTTTCAGGAGCCAGCCGGCCACTCCCAGCCACAGGCCCCCGAACACAAACCACGGCCCTTTTCCCTGGCAAACAAAACTCACCCGCCCGCTTCTGGCTGGCAGATTGCAGGAGCCACTTGCCTCTATCAAACCAGCCTGACTCGACACTGGTGCCACCTTTGATCTGGGCACCATCCTGTGCCTCGTGGATTTTCAGGAGCCAGCCGGCCACTCCCAGCCACAGGTCCCCAAACAAATACTACGGCCCTTAACCCTGGAATTAAAACTGACCTGCCCATCATCTGGCTGGCAGATTGCAGGACCCACTTCCTTCTATCAAACCAGCCCGACTTGGCACTGGTGCCACCTTTCATCTGGGAACCATCCTGCGTATCGTGGATTTTCAGGAGCCAGCCGGCCACTCCCAGCCACAGGCCCCCGATCACAAACCACGGCCCTTTTCCCTGGCAAACAAAACTAACCCACCCCGCTTCTGGCTGGAAGATTGCAGGAGCCACTTGACTCTATCAAACCAGCCCGACTCGACACTGGTGCCACCTTTCATCTGGGAACCGTCCTGCGTATCGTGGATTTTCAGGAGCCAGCCAGCCACTCCCAGCCACAGGCCCCCAAACACAAACTACGGCCCCTTTCCCTGGAATTAAAACAGACCTGCCCATCTTCTGGCTGGCAAATTGCAGGAACCACTTGGCTCTGTCAAACTAGCCCAACTTGGCACTGGTGCCACCTTTCATCTGGGAACCATCCTGCGTATCGTGGATTTTCAGGAGCCAGCCGGCCACTCCCAGCCACAGGCCCCCGAACACAAACCACGGCCCTTTTCCCTGGCAAAGGAAACTCACACACCCCGCTTCTGGCTGGCAGATTGCAGGAGCCACTTCCCTCTATCAAACCAGCCTGACTCGGCACTGGTGCCACCTTTCATCTGGGCACCATCCTGTGTCTCGTGGATTTTCAGGAGCCAGGCGGCCACTCCCAGCCACAGGTCCCCAAACAAATACTACGGCCCTTTTCCCTGGAAGTAAAACTGACCTGCCCGTCATCTGTCTGGCAGATTGCAGGAGCCACTTGCCTCTATCAATCCAGCCCGACTCGGCACCGGTGCCACCTTTCATCTGGGAACCACCCTGTGCATCGTGGATTTTCAGGAGCCAGCCGGCCACTCCCTGCCACAGGCCCCCAAACACAAACCACGGCCCTTTTCCCTGGCAAAGAAAAGTCACCCACCCCGCTTCTGGCTGGCAGATTGCAGGAGCCACTTGCCTCTATCAAACCAGCCCGACTCGGCACTGGTGCCACCTTTCATCTGGGAACCACCCTGTGCATCGTGGATTTTCAGGAGCCAGCCGGCCACTCCCAGCCACAGGCCCCCGAACACAAACCACGGCCCTTTTCCCTGGCAAAGAAAACTTACCCGCCCCGCTTCTGGCTGGCAGATTGCAGGAGCCACTTGCCTCAATCAAACCAGCCCGACTCGGCACTGGTGCCACCTTTCATCTGGGAACCATCCTGCGTATCGTGGATTTTCAGGAGCCAGCCGGCCACTCCCAGACACAGGTCCCCAAAGAAATACTACGGTCCTTTTACCTGGAAGTAAAACTGACCTGCCCATCATCTGGCTGGCAGATAGCAGGATCCACTTGCCTCTATCAATCCAGCCCGACTCGGCACTGGTGCCACCTTTCATCTGGGAACCATCCTGCGTATCGTGGATTTTCAGGAGCCAGCCGGCCACTGCCCGCCACAGGCCCCCAAACAACAAGTACGGCCCCTTTCCCTGGAAGTAAAACTGACCTGCCCATCTTCTGGCTGGCACATTGCAGGAACCACTTGGCTCTCTCAAACCAGCCCAACTTGGCACTGGTGCCACCTTTGATCTGGGAACCATCCTGCGTATCGTGGATTTTCAGGAGCCAGCCGGCCACTCCCAGCCACAGGCCCCGAACACAAACCACGGCACTTTTCCCTGGAAGTAAAACTGAACTGCCCGTCATCTGTCTGGCAGATTGCAGGAGCCACTTGCCTCTATCAATCCAGCCCTACTCGGCACTGGTGCCACCTTTCATCTGGGAACCATCCTGCGTATCGTGGATTTTCAGGAGCCAGCCGGCCACTCCCAGCCACCGGCCCCCGAACACAAACCACGGTCCTTTTCCCTGGCAAACAAAACTCACCCGCCCCGCTTCTGGCTGGCAGATTGCAGGAGCCACTTCCCTCTATCAAACCAGCCTGACTCGGCACTGGTGCCACCTTTCATCTGGGAACCACCCTGTGCATCGTGGATTTTCAGGAGCCAGCCGGCCACTCCCAGCCACAGGCCCCCAAACACAAACCACGGCCCTTTTCCCTGGCAAAGAAAACTCACCCACCCCGCTTCTGGCTGGCCAATTGCAGGAGCCACTTCCCTCTATCAAACCAGCCCGACTCGGCACTGGTGCCACCTTTCATCTGGGAACCATCCTGCGTATCGTGGATTTTCAGGAGCCAGCCGGCCACTCCCAGCCACAGGCCCCCGAACACAAACTACGGCACTTTTCCCTGGAAGTAAAACTGACCTGCCCATCATCTAGCTGGCACATTGCAGCAGACACTTGGTAATATCAAACCTGCCCAACTTGGCACTGGTGCCACCTTTCATCTGGGAACCATCCTGCGTATCGTGGATTTTCAGGAGCCAGCCAACCACTCCCAGCCACAGGCCCCTGAACACAAACCACGGCCCTTTTCCCTGGAATAAAACTGACCTGCCCGTCATCTGTCTGGCAGATTGCAGGAGCCACTTGCCTCTCTCAATACAGCCCGACTCGGCACCGGTGCCACTTTTCATCTGGGAACCATCCTGCGTATCGTGGATTTTCCGGAACCAAGCCGGCCACTCACAGCCACATGCCCCCAAACAGAAACTACGGCCCCTTTCCCTGGAATTAAAACAGACCTGCCCATCTTCTGGCTGGCAAATTGCAGGAACCACTTGGCTCTGTCAAACTAGCCCAACTTGGCACTGGTGCCACCTTTCATCTGGGAACCATCCTGCGTATCGTGGATTTTCAGGAGCCAGCCGGCCACTCCCAGCCACAGGCCCCCGAACACAAACCACGGCCCTTTTCCCTGGCAAACAAAACTTAACCACCCCGTTCTGGCTGGCAGATTGCAGGAGCCACTTGCCTCTATCAAACCAGCCCGACTCGACACTGGTGCCACCTTTCATCTGGGAACCATCCTGCGTATCGTGGATTTTCAGGAGCCAGCCGGCCACTCCAGGTCACAGGTCCCCAAAGAAATACTACGGTCCTTTTCCCTGGAAGTAAAACTGACCTGCCGATCTTCTGGCTGGCAGATTGCAGGAGCCACTTGCCTCTATCAATCCAGCCCGACTCGGCACTGGTGCCACCTTTCATCTGGGAACCATCCTGCGTATAGTGGATTTTCAGGAGCCAGCCGGCCACTCCCAGCCACAGGCCCCCGAACACAAACCACGGCCCTTTTCCCTGGCAAACAAAACTAACCCACCCCGCTTCTGGCTGGAAGATTGCAGGAGCCACTTGACTCTATCAAACCAGCCTGACTCGACACTGGTGCCACCTTTCATCTGGGAACCATCCTGCGTATTGTGGATTTTCAGGAGCCAGTTGGCCACTCCAAGCCACAGGCCCCCAAACAACAAATACGGCCCCTTTCCCTGGAATTAAAACTGACCTGCCCATCTTCTGGCTGGCAGATTGCAGGAGCCACTTCCCTCTATCAAACCAGCCCGACTTGGCACTGGTGCCACCTTTCATCTGGGAACCATCCTGCGTATCGTGGATTTTCAGGAGCCAGCCGGCCACTCCCAGACACAGGCCCCCGATCAAAAACCACGGCCCTTTTCCCTGGCAAACAAAACTAACCCACCCGCTTCTGGCTGGAAGATTGCAGGAGCCACTTGACTCTATCAAACCAGCCCGACTCGACACTGGTGCCACCTTTCATCTGGGAACCATCCTGCGTATCGTGGATTTTCAGGAGCCAGCCGGCCACTCCCAGCCACAGGCCCCCAAACTCAAACCACGGCCCTTTTCCCTGGCAAAGAATACTCACCCGCCCCGCTTCTGGCTGGCAGTTTGCAGGAGACACTTCCCTCTATCAAACCAGCCCAACTCGGTACTGGTGCCACCTTTCATCTGGGAACCATCCTGCGTATCGTGGATTTTCAGGAGCCAGCCGGCCACTCCCAGCCACAGGCCCCAAACACAAACTACGGCCCCTTTCCCTGGAATTAAAACTGACCTGCCCATCTTCTGGCTGGCAGATTGCAGGAGACACTTCCCTCTACCAAACCAGCCCGACTCGGTACTGGTGCCACCTTTCATCTGGGAACCATCCTGCGTATCGTGGATTTTCAGGAGCCAGCCGGCCACTCCCAGCCACAGGCCCCCAAACACAAACTATGGCCCCTTTCCCTGGAATTAAAACTGACCTGCCCATCTTCTGGCTGGCAGATTGCAGGAGACACTTGCCTCTATCAATCCAGCACGACTCTGCACTGGTGCCACTTTTCATCTGGGAACCATCCTGCGTATCGTGGATTTTCAGGAGCCAGCCGGCCACTCCCAGCCACAGGCCCCCGAACACAAACCACGGCCCTTTTCTCTGGCAAACAAAACTCACCCTCCCTGCTTCTGGCTGGCAGATTGCAGGAGCCACTTGCCTCTATCAAACCAGCCCGACTTGGCACTGGTGCCACCTTTCATCTGGGAATCATCCTGCGTATTGTGGATTTTCAGGAGCCAGCCGGCCACTCCCAGCCACAGGCCCCCAAACACAAACTACGGCCCCTTTCCCTGGAATTAAAACTGACCTGCCCATCTTCTGGCTGGCAGATTGCAGGAACCACTTGGCTCTCTCAAACCAGCCCACCTTGGCACTGGTGCCACCTTTCATCTGGGAACCATCCTGCGTATCGTGGATTTTCAGGAGCCAGCCGGCCACTCCCAGCCACAGGCCCCCGAACACAAACCACGGCCCTTTTCCCTGGAAGTAAAACTGACCTGCCCGTCATCTGTCTGGCAGATTGCAGGAGCACTTGCCTCTATCAATCCAGCCCGACTTGGCACCGGTGCCACTTTTCATCTGGGAACCATCCTGCGTATCGTGGATTTTCAGGAACCAAGCCGGCCACACACAGCCACATGCCCCAAACAGAAACTACGGCCCTTTCCCTGGAATTAAAACAGACCTGCCCATCTTCTGGCTGGCAAATTGCAGGAACCACTTGGCTCTGTCAAACTAGCCCAACTTGGCACTGGTGCCACCTTTCATCTGGGAACCATCCTGCGTATCGTGGATTTTCAGGAGCCAGCCGGCCACTCCCAGCCACAGGCCCCCGAACACAAACCACGGCCCTTTTCCCTGGCAAACAAAACTTAACCACCCCGTTCTGGCTGGCAGATTGCAGGAGCCACTTGCCTCTATCAAACCAGCCCGACTCGACAAAGGTGCCACCTTTCATCTGGGAACCATCCTGCGTATCGTGGATTTTCAGGAGCCAGCCGGCCACTCCCAGACACAGGTCCCCAAACAAATACTACGGTCCTTTTCCCTGGCAAACAAAACTCACCCGCCCCGCTTCTGGCTGGCAGATTGCAGGAGCCACTTGCCTCAATCAAACCAGCCCGACTCGGCACTGGTGCCACCTTTCATCTGGGAACCATCCTGCGTATCGTGGATTTTCAGGAGCCAGCCGGCCACTGCCCGCCACAGGCCCCCAAACAACAAGTACGGCCCCTTTCCCTGGAAGTAAAACTGACCTGCCCATCTTCTGGCTGGCAGATTGCAGGAACCACTTGGCTCTCTCAAACCAGCCCAACTTGGCACTGGTGCCACCTTTCATCTGGGAACCATCCTGCGTATCGTGGATTTTCAGGAGCCAGCCGGCCACTCCCAGCCACAGGCCCCGAACAAAAACCACGGCCCTTTTCCCTGGAAGTAAAACTGAACTGCCCGTCATCTGTCTGGCAGATTGCAGGAGCCACTTGCCTCTATCAATCCAGCCCGACTCGGCACTGGTGCCACCTTTCATCTGGGAACCATCCTGCGTATCGTGGATTTTAAGGAGCCAGCCGGCCACTCCCAGCCACCGGCCCTGAACACAAACCACGGCCCTTTTCCCTGGCAAACAAAACTCACCCGCCCCGCTTCTGGCTGGCAGATTGCAGGAGCCACTTCCCTCTATCAAACCAGCCTGACTCGGCACTGGTGCCACCTTTCATCTGGGAACCACCCTGTGCATCGTGGATTTTCAGGAGCCAGCCGGCCACTCCCAGCCACAGGCCCCCAAACACAAACCACGGCCCTTTTCCCTGGCAAAGAAAACTCACCCACCCCGCTTCTGGCTGGCCGATTGCAGGAGCCACTTCCCTCTATCAAACCAGCCCGACTCGGCACTGGTGCCACCTTTCATCTGGGAACCATCCTGCGTATCATGGATTTTCAGGAGCCAGCCGGCCACTCCCAGCCACTGGCCCCCTAACACAAACTACGGCCCTTTTCCCTGGAAGTAAAACTGACCTGCCCATCATCTAGCTGGCACATTGCAGCAGCCACATGGTAATATCAAACCTGCCCAACTTGGCACTGGTGCCACCTTTCATCTGGGAACCATCCTGCGTATCGTGGATTTTCAGGAGCCAGCCGGCCACTCCCAGCCACCTGCCCCGAACAAAAACCACGGCCCTTTTCCCTGGCAAAAAAACTTAACCACCCGTTCTGGCTGGCAGATTGCAGGAGCCACTTGCCTCTATCAAACCAGCCCGACTCGACACTGGTGCCACCTTTCATCTGGGAACCATCCTGCGTATCGTGGATTTTCAGGAGCCAGCCGGCCACTCCAGCCACAGGCCCCCAAACAAATACTACGGTCCTTTTCCCTGGAAGTAAAACTGACCTGCCCATCTTCTGGCTGGCAGATTGCAGGAGCCACTTGCCTCTATCAATCCAGCCCGACTCGGCACTGGTGCCACCTTTCATCTGGGAACCATCCTGCGTATCGTGGATTTTCAGGAGCCAGCCGGCCACTCCCAGCCACAGGCCCCGAACACAAACCACGGCCCTTTTCCCTGGAAGTAAAACTGACCTGCCCGTCATCTGGCTGGCAGATTGCAGGAGCCACTTGCCTCTATCAATCCAGACCTACTCGGCACTGGTGCCACCTTTCATCTGGGAACCATCCTGCGTTATCGTGGATTTTCAGGAGCCAGCCGGCCACTCCCAGCCACAGGCCCCCGAACACAAACCACGGCCCTTTTCCCTGGCAATAAAAACTCATTCGCCCTGCTTCTGGCTGGCAGATGCAGGAGCCACTTGCCTCTATCAACCAGCCCGACTCGGCACTGGTGCCACCTTTCATCTGGGAATCATCCTGCGTATCGTGGATTTTCAGGAGCCAGCCGGCCACTCCCAGCCACAGGCCCCAACACAAACCAAGGCCTTTTCCCTGGCAATTAAAATCAACCCCCTCTTCTGGCTGGCAGATTGCAGGACCACTTGCCTCTCTAAACCAGCCCACTCGGCACTGGTGCCACCTTTCATCTGGGAACCATCCTGCGTATCGTGGATTTTCAGGAGCCAGCCGGCCACTCCCAGCCACAGGCCCCCGAACACAAACCACGGCCCTTTTCCCTGGAGTAAAATGACCTCCCGTCATCTGCTGGCAGATTGCAGGAGCCACTTGCCTCTATCAATCCAGCCCGACTGCACCGGTGCCACTTTCATCTGGGAACCATCCTGCGTATCGTGGATTTTCAGGACCCAGCCGGCCACACACAGCCACAGGCCCCCGAACAAAAACTACGGCCCCTTTCCCTGGAATTAAAACAGACCTGCCCATCTTCTGGCTGGCAGATTGCAGGAACCACTTGGCTCTGTCAAACTAGCCCAACTTGGCACTGGTGCCACCTTTCATCTGGGAACCATCCTGCGTATCGTGGATTTTCAGGAGCCAGCCGGCCACTCCCAGCCACAGGCCCCCGAACACAAACCACGGCCCTTTTCCCTGGCAAACAAACTTAACCCCCGTTCTGGCTGGCAGATTGCAGGAGCCACTTGCCTCTATCAAACCAGCCCGACTCGACAAAGGTGCCACTTTCATCTGGGAACCATCCTGCGTATCGTGGATTTTCAGGACCAGCCGGCCACTCCCAGACACAGTCCCCAAAGAAATACTACGGTCCCTTTTCCCGGCAAAGAAAACTCACCCTCCGCTTCTGGCTGGCAGATTGCAGGAGCCACTTGCCTCAATCAAACCAGCCCGACTCGGCACTGGTGCCACTTTCATCTGGGAACCATCCTGCGTATCGTGGATTTTCAGGAGCCAGCCGGCCACTCCCGCCACAGGCCCCCAAACAACATTACGGCCCTTTCCCTGGAAGTAAAACTGACCTGCCCACTTCTGGCTGGCAGATTGCAGGACCACTTGGCTCTCTCAAACCAGCCCAACTTGGCACTGGTGCCACCTTTCATCTGGGAACCATCCTGCGTATCGTGGATTTTCAGGAGCCAGCCGGCCACTCCCAGCCACAGGCCCCGAACAAAACCACGGCACTTTTCCCTGGAAGTAAAACTGAACTGCCCGTCATCTGTCTGGCAGATTGCAGGAGCCACTTGCCTCTATCAATCCAGCCCTACTCGGCACTGGTGCCACCTTTCATCTGGGAACCATCCTGCGTATCGTGGATTTTAAGGAGCCAGCCGGCCACTCCCAGCCACCGGCCCCTGAACACAAACCACGGACCTTTTCCCTGGCAAACAAAGCTCACCCGACCCGCTTCTGGCTGGCAGATTGCAGGAGCCACTTGACTCTATCAACCAGCCTGACTCGGCACTGGTGCCACCTTTCATCTGGGAACCACCCTTTGCATCGTGGATTTTCAGGAGCCAGCCGGCCACTCCCAGCCACAGGCCCCAAACACAAACCACGGCCCTTTTCCCTGGCAAAGAAAACTCACCCACCCCGCTTCTGGCTGGCCAATTGCAGGAGCCACTTCCCTCTATCAAACCAGCCCGACTCGGCACTGGTGCCACCTTTCATCTGGGAACCATCCTGCGTATCGTGGATTTTCAGGAGCCAGCCGGCCACTCCCAGCCACTGGCCCCCTAACACAAACTACGGCCCTTTTCCCTGGAAGTAAAACTGACCTGCCCATCATCTAGCTGGCACATTGCAGCAGCCACATGGTAATATCAAACCTGCCCAACTTGGCACTGGTGCCACCTTTCATCTGGAACCGTCCTGCGTATCGTGGATTTTCAGGAGCCAGCCGGCCACTCCCAGCCACCTGCCCCCGAAGAAAAACCACGGCCCTTTTCCCTGGCAAACAAAACTTAACCACCCCGCTTCTGGCTGGCAGATTGCAGGAGCCACTTGCCTCTATCAAACCAGCCCGACTCGACACTGGTGCCACCTTTCATCTGGGAACCATCCTGCGTATCGTGGATTTCAGGAGCCAGCCGGCCACTCCCAGCCACAGGCCCCCAAACAAATACTACGGTCCTTTTCCCTGGAAGTAAAACTGACCTGCCGATCTTCTGGCTGGCAGATTGCAGGAGCCACTTGCCTCTATCAATCCAGCCCGACTCGGCACTGGTGCCACCTTTCATCTGGGAACCATCCTGCGTATCGTGGATTTTCAGGAGCCAGCCGGCCACTCCCAGCCACAGGCCCCCGAACACAAACCACGGCCCTTTTCCCTGGAAGTAAAACTGACCTGCCCGTCATCTGGCTGGCAGATTGCAGGAGCCACTTGCCTCTATCAATCCAGACCTACTCGGCACTGGTGCCACCTTTCATCTGGGAACCATCCTGCGTATCGTGGATTTTCAGGAGCCAGCCGGCCACTCCCAGCCACAGGCCCCGAACACAAACCACGGCCCTTTTCCCTGGAAGTAAAACTGACCTGCCCATCATCTGGCTGGCAGACTGCAGGAGCCACTTGCCTCTATCAATCCAGCCCGACTCGGCACTGGTGCCACCTTTCATCTGGGAACCATCCTGCGTATCGTGGATTTTCAGGAGCCAGCCGGCCACTCCCAGCCACAGGCCCCCGAACACAAACCACGGCCGTTTTCCCTAGCAAACAAAACTCACCCACCCCGCTTCTGGCTGGCAGATTGCAGGAGCCACTTCCCCATATAAAACCAGCCCGACTCGGCACTGGTGCAACCTTTCATCTGGGAACCATCCTGCGTATCGTGGATTTTCAGGAGCCAGCCGGCCACTCCCAGCCACAGGCCCCCGAACACAAACCACGGCCCTTTTCCCTGGCAAACAAAATTTACCCACCCCGCTACTGGCTGGCAGATTGCAGGAGCCACTTCCCTCTATCAAACCAGCCCGACTCCACACTGGTGCCACCTTTCATCTGGGAACCATCCTGCGTATCGTGGATTTTCAGGAGCCAGCCGGCCACTCCCAGCCACAGGCCCCCCAAAAAAAAGTATGGCCCCTTTCCCTGGAATTAAAACTGACCTGCCCATCTTCTGGCTGGCAGATTGCAGGAACCACTTGGCTCTCTCAAACCAGCCCAACTTGGCACTGGTGCCACCTTTCATCTGGGAACCATCCTGCGTATCGTGGATTTTCAGGAGCCAGCCACCACTCCCAGCCACAGGCCCCCGAACACAAACCACGGCCCTTTTCCCTGGAAGTAAAACTGACCTGCCCGTCATCTGTCTGGCAGATTGCAGGAGCCACTTGCTCTCTCAATACAGCCCACTCGGCACCGGCCACTTTTCATCTGGGAACCATCCTGCGTATCGTGGATTTTCAGGAACCAAGCCGGCCACTCCAGCCACATGCCCCAAACAGAAACACGGCCCTTTCCCTGGAATAAAAACAGACCTACCCATCTTCTGGCTGGCAATTGCAGGAACCACTTGGCTCTGTCAAACAGCCCAACTTGGCACTGGTGCCACCTTTCATCTGGGAACCATCCTGCGTATCGTGGATTTTCAGGAGCCAGCCGGCCACTCCCAGCCACAGGCCCCCGAACACAAACCACGGCCCTTTTCCCTGGCAAACAAAACTTAACCACCCCTTCTGGCTGGCAGATTGCAGGAGCCACTTGCCTCTATCAAACCAGCCCGACTCGACACTGGTGCCACCTTTCATCTGGGAACCATCCTGCGTATCGTGGATTTTCAGGAGCCAGCCGCCACTCCAGGCACAGGTCCCCAAAGAAATACTACGGCCTTTTCCCTGGAAGTAAAACTGACCTGCCGATCTCTGGCTGGCAGAATGCAGGAGCCACTTGCCTCTATCAATCCAGCCCGACTCGCACTGGTGCCACCTTTCATCTGGGAACCATCCTGCGTATGTGGATTTTCAGGAGCCAGCCGGCCACTCCCAGCCACAGCCCCGAACACAAACCACGGCCCTTTTCCTGCAAACAAAACTACCCACCCGCTTCTGCTGGAAGATTGCAGGAGCCACTTGACTCTATCAAACCACCTGACTCGCACTGGTGCCACCTTTCATCTGGGAACCATCCTGCTAGTGATTTCAGAGCCAGCGCCTCCCACAGGCCCACAAACGCCTTTCCTGAAAAACTCCCCAATCCAGCCCGACTCGGCACTGGTGCCACCTTTCATCTGGGAACCATCCTGCGTATCGTGGATTTTCAGGAGCCAGCCGGCCACTCCCAGCCACAGGCCCCCAACACAAACTACGGCCCTTTCCCTGGAAGTAAAACTGACCTGCCCGTCTTCTGGCTGGCAGATTGCAGGAGCCACTTGCCTCTATCAACCAGCCCGACTCGGCACTGGTGCCACCTTTCATCTGGGAACCATCCTGCGTATCGTGGATTTTCAGGAGCCAGCCGGCCACTCCCAGCCACAGGCCCCCGAACACAAACCACGGCCCTTTTCCCTGGCAAGAAAACTGACCTGCCCGTCTCTGGCTGGCAGATTGCAGGAGCCACTTGCCTCTATCAAATCCAGCCGACTCGGCACTGGTGCCACCTTTCATCTGGGAACCATCCTGCGTATCGTGGATTTTCAGGAGCCAGCCGGCCACTCCCAGCCACAGGCCCCCGAACACAAACACGGCCCTTTTCCCTGGAATAAAAACTACCTGCCCATCTTCTGGCTGGCAGATTGCAGGACCACTTCCTTATCAAACCAGCCCGACTCGGCACTGGTGCCACCTTTCATCTGGGAACCATCCTGCGTATCGTGGATTTTCAGGAGCCAGCCGGCCACTCCCAGCCACAGGCCCCGAACACAAACACGGCCTTTTCCCTGGCAAACAAAACTACCTCCCTCTCTGGCTGGCAGATTGCAGGAGCCACTTCCTCTATCAAACCAGCCCGACTCGGCACTGGTGCCACCTTTCATCTGGGAACCATCCTGCGTATCGTGGATTTTCAGGAGCCAGCGGCCACTCCCAGCCACAGGCCCCCGAACACAAACCACGGCCCTTTTCCCTGGAAACAAAACTACCGCCCCGCTCTGGCTGGCAGATTGCAGGAGCCACTTGCCTCTATCAAACCAGCCCGACTCGGCACTGGTGCCACCTTTCATCTGGGAACCATCCTGCGTATCGTGGATTTTCAGGAGCCAGCCGGCCACTCCCAGCCACAGGCCCCCAAACAAACACACGGCCCTTTCCCTGGAATTAAAACTGACCTGCCCGTCTTCTGGCTGGCAGATTGCAGGAGCCACTTGCCTCTATCAAACCAGCCCACTTGGCACTGGTGCCACCTTTCATCTGGGAACCATCCTGCGTATCGTGGATTTTCAGGAGCCAGCCGGCCACTCCCAGCCACAGGCCCCGAACACAAACCACGGCCCTTTTCCCTGGAAAAAACTACCCCCCCTTTTTGGGGCAATTCAGGCCACTTCCCCTTTTTCAAAACCACCCACTTGCACTTTCCCCTTTTTACGGGGGAAACCCTCCTGCCGTATTTTCAGGGGCCGGGCCCCCCCAGCCCAGGCCCCCAAAAAAACACGGCCCTTTTTTCCCGGAAAAAATCCTCCCCTCTTGCTGCAATTCGGGGCCCCTTCCCCCACAAAACCCCCACTGGGACGGGGGCCCCCTTTTACTGGGGAAAACCCGGTATGTGGTTTTTTGGGGGCCAGCCGGCCCCTCCCACCCAGGGCCCCCAAAACCAAACCCCGGCCCCTTTTTCCCGGAAAAAAATTTCCCCCCCCCTGGGAGATTGCAGGA
>NW_026993010.1:0-22320 GCF_028769735.1 Zonotrichia leucophrys gambelii
CACGCACGCTGCCCACACGCTGCCGCTCCGGCCGGGCAGTCTTCCTCCCCCCTTCTCCTCCTAGCTGGCTGCTCTCCTGGGGGGGGGGGGGGGGGGGGGGCTGCCCGATGTCTCGATGTCTCTTGGGGCTCCTCCACCCTTCCATCCTTGAAAGCCCCTCAACCCCCACCTCTGTCCAGGCCCCGGGCCTACCGCATGGCCGCCCCTCCCCCGCCCAGCAGCAGCGGGCTGGGCGGGGGGAGAGATCTGAACTCCTCGCCGCGATGTCCAAAAAGAGGGAGTTCCAAGGGCAGTGCCCTGCTTTTAACCCCTGTGTATTCTCGGAGGTGTGTCCAAACCCCACTGGCCACACCGGACGCCAGTCTCAAACCCAAAACCTTCATTGGTTTGACCACAGCTTCCCAGAATTCCCACTCCTTCCTGGTCAAACCACGACACCGTGTCCCCCAGGGCCAGAGCTTGGGCCAGGGCTCCTTCATCGTGTTACGAACGAGGCCTTGAGAGTGCTGAAAAAATCTCCAGCAAGGGATCAGCCCAAACCAGATTTAATATTAAGGGACAGCAGCACAGAGTTCCTTGGCAAGAGTCACTCTGCTCCTGACTGGACACTTTAGGCGCACCAAGGAAACAAAGCAACAACAAAACCAAATGAAATCCAGGCAATCAAACCAGAAATTAACTGAGAACTGTCCCTGTGTGTGTGTGTGTGTGTGTGTGCGTGACACAAGGACAGTGAGGACAAGGATAAAAGGAATATGGTCTGAAAGCTTAACAGAGCTCAAACTTAACAGCACTTTACTTATACCTTAAGTTTAACTGCTACTTTCAACTCCTCAATTTAGGAAAAGAACAGCACTTAACACAATTTAACCTAACTTAAAACCTATGAGTTAGAAATTTAACAGAGGAATTACACTTAAAAATCCTTAACTTATCTAATAAATTAAATTTAACAACTTAGAAAAAGAACAACTCTTAGCAGCATTTAACTTTGTTTAGACCTCGTGACTTATACTTACTTACTGATAACTGGATATCTGACTGACTCAGCTATCCAAGGCACTCAAACCCCTCAGAGAGCCGCATTTCTGCCACATTTCCCCAGCGCAGGCACTCCTGTGTGCACACAGACACAGAGTCAGTGCAAGGCACCTGTGAGAAATTCCCCTGAGGGCAGGAAATGCTCACTGTGGATCCTTTGGCATCTCCCCAGCGGGGAAAGGGTTGAGCCTGGAGGAGTGGGGGGATCGGCCCAGGCTCCGTCGTTGTTGGGGATCCCTGAGTGCAGCAAACGGGAGAGTTCCCGGCTGGGAGAGTCCCCATTCAGAGGGAGTCGCTGGCTCAGGAGAGCTCCAAGGGCTCCTTTTGGAGCGCTGTTTGCAGGGCCCCAAGAGAGGGGCTTCAGTCCCAGCAATGGCTCATCCTGGCTGCACTTGGCACCAACAGCTTTCTTTGGCAGTGTGAGAACAGGGATGTTGTGCCACGGAGGGTACAGAAACAGCTCTCAGGGCTGCTCTCAGAGAAACCAGGAGCTGGTTGGGCAGCAGCAGTGGCTGGAGCAGACAGTGTTTGTGATGAGCTGCAGAGGAGCTGAGCCCAGGGGCTGTTGGCCAAGGCCGAGCCCCAAGGAGCATTTCTCAGCTGGCAGGGTGGCCTGAGAAGGGGAGGGGGTGAGACGGAGTAAAAGTCCCCCAGAGTAGAAATCCATTTTGTTTTAAGTGAAATGTACATTTTTGAGTTGAGTCTGTGGTTAGATAGCATAGCTCTTTAGCCTGACTACAGAACCTAGGCATAGTGAAGTTGCTCAGTGAAAGACAGAGATAAGAGAGAAGTGACAGAGGATGATAGAGAGTGACAGAGACTGCTGTGAGAGGAAGTCGACCTGACCTAGGAATTCTTCCTGGTAAAGAAGAACTAGTGGCAAATGTCACATGAAATTCGTAATAATTAATATGTATGAACCTATTGTGAAATTGTAGGCATATGTATCTGAGAGAGAGAAAAAAAGGGACCTGAAGTTCCCAGAGGGACACATGCCTTTTTGAGGAGAGCAGTCTCCGCATGTGTCCAGCGCTGTAATAAAACATACCGGCTTTACAACTTTCACAAAGTTGTAGAGTTTTTGGCTATATCTCCGCAAAACAGGGGGAATGCATCAGCAAAGGGCCATGGAACCAAGGGACCATTGTGACACTGTGGGGGCCTGTGACACCAAGGGACCATTGTGGCACTGAGGGGCCTCATGGAATCATGGAGAGCACTGTGACATTGCTGGGCTTCATGGAACCAGGGGGACTGTACTGACACTGTGGCTCCATGGAATGTAGGGATCAGTGTGACACTGCGAGGCCTCATCAAACCACGGGACCATTGTGACACCACAGGGCATCATAGAACCGTGGAGACCATTGTGACACTTTGAGGTATCATGGAACCAAAGGGCCATTGTGACACTGTAAGATCCTAAGGTCTCACAATGGTTACAAGGGTCCACTTTGACATTGCAAGGCCTCATGGAACCATGGGGAGACCATTAGGACACTACACAGCCTCATGGAACCAAGGGGCCATTGTGACACTGTTGAGCACCATGGAACCAAGGAGATCATTGTGACTCTGCAGAGACTCATGGAATCATGGAGACCATTGTGACACTGTGAGGCCCCATGGAATAAGGAAAGCATTGTGACACTGTGAGGTCTCATGGAACCAGTGAGACCATTGTGACCCTGGGGGTCCCCACAGTACCAAGAGGACCATTGTGATACTGTGGGGCCTCATGAAACCAAGAGGCCTTTTTGACACTGCAGGGCCTCCTGTCATCAGTGGTCCATTGTGACACTGTGGAGCCAAAGGAGACCATTGTGACACCGCAAACTCCCAGGGTCCAAAGGTCCATTGTGACATTGCAGGGTTCATGGAACAGAGGAGTCCTGTGACATTGTGGGGCCTGGGGAACCACGGAGACCACTGTGACACTGCAAGGCCTCATGGAATCATTGGGACCATTGGGACACTGAAGGGCCATTGCAACACTGTAGAACCCAATCGAAACAAGGATCCATTGTGACACTGCTGGACCCCATGGAATCAAGGCACTATTATGACACTGCAGGGTCATAAACACTATTGTCACACTGTGGGGCACCATAAAACCAAAAGAACATGGAACACATCTGGCTGGCTTGGCCACCCAGGGACCACCTCACTGGTCCAGCTGACCTTGACATGTTGAGGGTCACTTCTCATCTGCTGCTGAAACACCGGGGCTCCGTGCTTTCCTTCCTATGGAAAAGAACTCTCCTTCTTCTCCAGACACCCATGGCCAGAATTGGGATTTCTCCTCCAAATTTCCTTAGATCTGTCCTGTGAAAAATGCATGTATTATATGATTGGTGTTTTGCAAATATTAAAATGAATGTTGTATGTGTTGTGTTAGAAAGAAATGCTTTATTAATTCTCCTAAGTACTCTGTTAAATATAGTTTTAGGTTATAAAATTTGTTAAAATAAGAACTATGTTAGTGGGGTTTTTTTAAAGAAAGGAATGAGGCACTTGCACCAGATAGCAGCCACAGGACACCTAAATCTCTCATGGAAACAAATTTATTGCCTTCTTATCAGAAGAAACTAACTTCTTCCTGCCATGAAGGCGCTGTTAGGATTAGAAGGAAGAAGTTGACAGTGACCAGACAAAATCCTGTGTTTGAATGGAATTTATGCATCATGTATGAAGCGTATGAATATGCAATGGGCTATTGTTCTTAAGAGTTAATCCTTTGTTAGCAGGGGTCCTTTCTCGGGCTCGTGATGCCCAGAAAAAGGTTCCTGGACGTCTGTAACTCTTTGCTTTTATTGTCTCATATTGTCCTAATTCAAATTGTCCAAATTGTTATTACTCTAATTGTGTTACTATTTCTTTTAACCATTTTATTACTATTAAACTTTTAAAAATTTTAAAAACGAGCGATTGGCATTTTTCACATGTCCCCAAAACACTGGGGAAGGTTCCATGCTCTCCTTCCTATGGAAATGACCTATGCTGCTTCTCCAGGTGTCCATGGCTGAGATTGGGCTTCCACCTCCAAAATTCCTTATATCGAATGATAGGTCTCAGACAAGATCTGGCATAACTGAAAAGTCTGGCTGACCTTGGCCTAGTGAGGGTCTCTAGACTCTGGGCCTCTATGGAAAAGAACTGTCCTTCTTGTCCAGGTGCCCATGGCCAGAATTGGGGTTCCACATCCAATATTCCCAATTGTGAAAGACTGGAGGAGATTGTTGGCTCAAAACATTTCATGTAGGGGGGAGGAAGGGGCAGGTCCAGCTTTGCCCTGCCCTGGAACCCCAGCTCTGCACTGCCCTGGAGCCCCAATCCCCCCAGAGCCTCTATCCCAGCCCAGCAGTGTCTGCCAGTCCCTGGCACAGCACAGGCAATGCTCCACAGCCACCTATGCAGCCCCCAGGCACTGAGGGGCCTCATGGAATCATGGAGAGCACTGTGACATTGCTGGGCCTCATGGAACCAAGGGGACTGTACTGACACTGTGGCTCCATGGAATGTAGGGATCATTGTGACACTGCGAGGCCCCATCAAACCACGGGACCATTGTGACACCACAGGGCATCATAGAACCATGGAGACCATTGGAACACTCTGGGGAACTGTGCTGACACAAAGTTGGGTGCGAGTTTAATCTGCTGGAGGGTAGGAGGGCTCTGAACAGGGCCCTGGACAGGCTGGATCCAGGGCCCAAATCCAACAAGGTGAGGTTTAACAAGACCAAGTGCTGGGTTCTGCACTTCGGCCACAACAACCCCTGCAGCACTACAGGCTGGAGACAGAGGGGCTGGAGAGCAGCCAGGCAGAAAGGGACCTGCAGGGACTGATGGAGAGCAGGCTGGAGATGAGCCAACAGTGTGCCCAGGTGGGCAAGAAGGCCAATGGCTCCTGGCCTGGATCAGGAATGATGTGGCCAGCAGGAGCAGGGCAGTGATTCTTCCACTATGCTTAGCACTGGTTGGGCAGCATCTCGAGTGCTGTTTGCAATTCTGGGTCTCCAAATTAGGAAGGACATGGAGGGACTGGAGCATGTCCAGAAAAGGGCAACAAGGCTGGGGAGGGGTCTGGAACACAAGTCCTGTTCAGAGTGGCTGAGGGAGCTGGAGTTCTTTATCCTGGAGAAGAGGAGGCTCAGGGAGGACCAGATGATATCAGGGCACAGGTTGGACTTGATGATCTCCAAAGTCTTTTCCCACCTTGCTGATTCTGGGATTCTCTGAAACCGCCCCTGCAGCAGTTGCAGGAGGAGCCCTGGGTCTCCTCTCCAGAAGCTCCAGCAGCCCAGGTCCCTCAGCATCTCCTGCCAGCCCCAAAGCCCATCCTGTCAGTCCTGCAGAGCCTCTGCAGCTCCTCCTCACTGCCCAGAACAGGGAGTCCCAGAGCCAGACACAGCAGCCCAGATGTGCCCTCCTGGCCTGGGGTGCCTCTGGCAAGGGAGCAGCACCAGGCACTGCAGGAGCCTGCAGACAATTCCTGCAGCACTTGTAGGATGATCCTGCTGCCCAAGGGATGTTCCTATGGGGCGAAGACGGGAACTGCAGTCAGGAGTGGGGCCAGAGCGGGAAGGGCAAACAGGGATAGCCTGTTTGCAGGGCAGGGAAGAGGGGTGGGCAATAGGAAGAAATTTGTAGCAGGAAGAGTAAGAAAGCAAAGGTGTAGCCAAGGAAATGCTCCGGGCAGTTTGGGAGTGGCTATCAGGCAGCCCTGGCTCTGAGCAACAGCATCTGCAGTGGGACAGGAAACTCCCAGCTGATGGGAACAAACTTTCTGGCTGACTGCAGAGGCCAGGACAAAGCTGAGTGGTTTCCCTGGTGTCTCCCAGCCCTTTCTGGCCCCAGGGGCTGATGGCATTTGTGCTCCCTCAGGTTCATGTCCCCACACCAACAGCATGGGGGTGCTCCCCCTGCTGTGTACAATGCAAACAGGGGCTGCTGAGCCAGTGCTGTCGTGTCTGTGCCTGCAAGGATGGGGCACCTGTGTGAGCTGGGGGAGAGGCCAGGGCTGCAGAGGGGGGATGTTGTTGGCAGCTCCATGATGACACTCTGGGACACTGCTCTGGGCTGTGCAGTGCACTGGGGATGGATCAGCCCCTGCTCTGCTGCTCCTTCCCATCTCCCCCAGGGCCCTTGCAGAGCCTCAGCCATGCTGTTTGCTCCCAGCCTGCCCACGGCCAGCCTGGGGCTGCTCACGGGGCTTTTCTGTGCTGAGCATTGGCCTGGCTGTGTTCTTGAGAGAGCCTGGGCAAGGAGCCTGGAGCCCCCAGGGCTTGGGCTGAGGCGTCAGCGCTACCCCAGCAGTGCCCATGGCCTGTCCCTGCTGCAGCCCTGGCACTGCCACCCCCAGGGCTGTGCCCGAGCCCGAGAGCACTCAGGCCCTGCAGCAACACCAAGGCCACCAGGGCACCGGGGCAGGGCCACGGCAACAGCACTGGCAACACCAATTGCTGCTGCTGCTGGGCACAGCTGCTGTGCCAGCACTGATCTGCCCCTGCTCTGCACACAGACATTGCTGCTCCAGCTCCAGAGCAGGGAACAAAAGGGCATCTCTGCAGAAAACTCTGCTGGGAGATCCTTTATTTCATTTAAAGCCACCAAGAGTGCAGCCCCTCATTGACACAGTCTGTGGCCACAGGGAAAGTAGAGAGAAGAAAAATGAGAAATGGCACAAACAATGAACTTTTTCTATTGAAAAGATATAGTATGTAAAACAAAGACAAGAAACTACAATGAAAAAAAAATAGATCAAAGATTACTTTTATTCTATGTAATTGGCAGGATCGGGCAAGTATTTTAATGTTTCTTAAACCATCCAGTCATCAGTGTCCACACTGCAGCCTTGAGCTCCTGGTTCCTCAGGCTGTAGATGAGGGGGTTCAGGGCTGGAGGCACCACCGAGTACAGAAGTGACAGGGCCAGATCCAGAGATGGGGAGGACATGGAGGGGGGCTTCAGGTCAGAAAATATACCTGTGCTGAGGAACAGGAATACCACAGCCAGGTGAGGGAGGCAGGTGGAAAAGGCTTTGTGCCGTCCCTGCTCAGAGGGGATCATCACCACGACCCTGAAGATCTGCACATAGGAGAAAACAATGAACACAAAACAGGCAAGTGCTAAACAGACACTAACTGCAAGCAGCCCTAGTTCCCTGAGGTAGGTTTTGGAGCAGGAGAGCTTGAGGATCTGGGGGATTTCACAGAAGAACTGGCCCAGGACATTGCCATGGCACAGGGGCAGGGAAAATGTATTGGCTGTGTGCAGCAGAGCAGTGAGAAAGCCACTTGCCCAGGCAGCTGCTGCCATGTGGGCGCAAGCTCTGCTGCCCAGAAGGGTCCCATAGTGCAGGGGTTTGCAGATGGACACGTAGCGGTCATAGCACATGATGGTCAGGAGGGAAAGCTCAGTTCCGAGGAAGAAGATAATCAGAAAAACCTGGGCTGCACATCCTGAGTAAGAGATGGTCCTGGTGTCCCAGAGGGAATTGTGCATGGCTTTGGGGACAGTGGTGCAGATGGAGCCCAGGTCAGCGAGGGCCAGGTTGAGCAGGAAGAAGAACATGGGCGTGTGCAGGTGGTGGCCGCAGGCTACGGCGCTGATGATGAGGCCATTGCCCAGGAGGGCAGCCAGGGAGATGCCCAGCAAGAGGCAGAAGTGCAGGAGCTGCAGCTGCCGCGTGTCTGCCAATGCCAGCAGGAGGAAGTGCCTGATGGAGCTGCTGTTGGACATTTGCTGGGGCTGCACATGGGAACCTGTTCATGGAGAAAGGACAGTGAAGAGTTAGAGGAAATACCTGTAACCGAAATCAAAGCCATTTCCCATATACCCTCCTCTGTAATGCAGGTGGACATGATGTTATTTTTCTGTGTTTTTTTTAAGCACCCCCATATATGAGCTGGTGTTCCTGGATGTTAGAAACACTCAGGGAGAAAAGAGCAAATTCTGTGAGGCAAAGAGATGATGGAAGATGGTCTGTAATTCTGACCTGTTCAGAGTTTCCCTGGACTTTAACCTTTTCAGGGGGAGGTTTATCAGCTTCCCATGTTTTCCCTAAAAACCCCCACATACTGCTGAGAGCAGATTGATCCGTCACAGCCCAGCTCCACATTTCTAGCCAATGACTTACGTTGCTCATTTGACCAACCCAGAAACATTTTCACTGTCACAACACCTCTGCCTTTCCCCATCAATCTTATAACTCAGAGATGCTCTAGGACAGGTTTGCACCTTGGATTGAAGCTCTCAGCTTAGACTGAAACCTCAGAGAGATTTCAAAGTGTCCTTATGATGGCATTGGATTGAGGGAGATGCAGCTCCTTCCCTGGCTGCCCTGACAGCATTGCCCAGAGCTGGGCACTGGGGACAGTGTCCCCCTGAGCCAGCTGTGTCCCCTGCTAGAGCCCCCAGGGCCAGGCAGCTGCTTCCAGCCCTGTGCTCTGCAGAGGGAACAGGGCCCGGGGCTGCAGAGCTGCCCCACGGCTCTGCTGCAGCTCTGTCTGCACAGGAGGGCCTGCACGCCTTGGAGCTCCGGCCCTGAGGGCAGAGGCTGGGCTGGGGGACAGGAGGGAGGGGACTTGTTCAGAGGGAGGAGCTGCACTGGAGGGGATCCTGTGGGCATCTCTAAACTCTCCTGTTTTGCGGAGAAAAGAAGAAACCTCACAACTTGTAAAAGTTGTAAAGCCCGGTATGTTTTTATTACGACGCGCGCCGGACGCAAGACTCCCCAAAAGGGCATGCGTACCCCTGAAGATTTCAGACCTCCTTTTATCCCCCTTCCAAATGCATATGCATACAGTTTCACAATAAGTTCATACATATTCATCTTGCATGACACTTAGCACTAATTCTTCTTTATCGGAGGAATTCCTAGGTCGGGGGCAGATTACCTCGTGGTTTTTCTGTTTTTCTTTCTCTGTCCCCTCGCTGTCTCTGGAACGCGGCCTCTCCTTCAGCTTTAGCTCCACAGACCCTTCACCTCTCCCAGACACTTCACCTACTCTGTCTCATTCCCCCCTTTCCTAGGAAATAAGTAAATTCTTTTACTTAAGGAAAATTTCCACGACAATAAGTGTCTTTTAGCGCTTTACCATGTACATTCGACAAAGAGGTTAGTACAGCTATTCGTTGTAGCATCCTACAGTTCCAAATTAACAATATAATAGACAATCCTAAGCTTATCCCAACTAATATTAGTAAAACTACAATGGGGTGACACAACTTATCAAAGATTCCATTTTGCAGTTGGTGATCACCCAAAGATCACATCTCACCAGTGATTATCCGTATTTTATTCTTTGTAGAACTCTGGTTATTTCTTTTGTACCATGTTGGACAGTAATTAAGGTTTTCTTTCCACTTTCTCGGATTTCTTTCAAGACTTCTAATAGGTCTTGGTGCTTAATTAATTGTTTTACCAATGTAAGGTTCACCCCGATAGGGGTAGGTGGTAGTCTGTGATACATTGTGTAATTGGCTGTAATCAGCTGGTGGGATGTTACTGGTACCAAATACGAAAAATCACACCCAATAATCTTAACAAAATTACAAATACAAATACAGAGATTAGAATGGTTTCTACTAGACAGAATAACATCATTGCTATTAATTTGTACAGCAGCACAAGCAGTTCTCAAACATACACCCTTTTCCAGTATATACGAGCACAGTTTTCTGGTCAGTGACTGGATGAATTTCAAAGTGACAAATACTCTGTTCAATGTCCAAACACATCCTGGGCATTAGCAGTATTGCTTTCACAAATGAATCCCATTTGTTCTCTAGTAATGCAGGATTCTAAGTTTACTACCTGCCACTTTTCATTCATCTTTTTGTGCCCACACTCTATGTTCTGAAGGATAGAGTGTTGTTTCTTCATGGTTTAATCTTAGGGCAATGATGGGATGGATAACATAAACAGTGGCATTACATAATGTAAGCACAAAGGCAGTGGCCACATTAGAAATAGGATCATAGGTGAAATTCACCATAATCCACCAGGATTAAAACTTCCTTTCAAAATCAATTGCATTATCCCATTCAATTTTCTGAATTTCAGCTGGAAAATTACCTTCACCCCTTTCCTATATGATCAGAGCTGCTGTTGCTTGTATCCATAACTGTGCTTGTATACAACTGAAAGCTAAAGACACATTATCTTGAACTATACTAAGTGCTTCTACTATCAATTTGTGGTCTTGGTCCCCGGCCTGTTCATACTTCTTTACTTTGGCAGTACTTTTGAAATCTGTCACTGGCTAGTTCCTAATGCCAGTAGAGATTACTATAAAGGCTGCTTCAATTTTGTTAGGCTACCTGCTGCAGCAGCCAGTTTATTCATCAGTATTTCTGAATCAATTCTATTTAAAACTCCTAATCTTGTCCCTAATATGCCAGTTAGATGTTTGTTATGGGGAACAGGAACTGCTTTCTGTCCATGATCATCCCTCCCTGCCAGAGGGATGTGCTGGGCTCCTACTACAAATTCAGACACACTTCACAAGTGTATCTGACAGAGGTTTAGGTCATACTTGAGACAGATGTTTGTTCTGAAATGTAGAGACTTCAGGGAATCTTAACTTCTCTCTCTCCCTCCAAAGCACCTGATTTCCCAGATGTGTGGCAAGCAGGAATGTCTCTCCTGCTCACCCACCTTGCCCTTAGCTAAGATCAAGCTGTGGACTGTGTTCAGGGCAGAAGATAATGGAGGGGAAATCTTGAGAGAAAAGCCTAAATTCATTGCAGTGCCTCAGAAGAAACTGGGATCAGGTTTCTGCTATTTGAAACACTCAGCACAAAAGTGATGCTCAAAATCCTACAGCCTGCTGCTGAGCTCTGAGGGGGTCTCTCTCTCTCTACCTCTTTTAAGCAGAATCCAACCACCTCAGACTGGGACAATCACTGATCCAAATCTCAGTAGGAAAAGGGATAGCTATAAATAAGGAAAATCACCTTATAAGGCCCCGCTGTGGTAAAAAGTGCAGTGTCCACTTTGAATTCAAATGAAAATCTGACAGTAACTTGAGCTCAAAGGCAGGTCACTTCTACAGGCTGTGTCAGGGTGAAATTACACCAACAGTCTGATTCACTTAGGTCATCACAGACTTCCTGGTGCTCATATACACCAGGGGAGGTTCAGACACTAATTACATCTGGTCTCTCATAAGCCATCCTATTGATGACTAAGCACTTTACTTTGATTTCTTCTCTTCAGATTCCTTGAAGTGTTTACAGCTCCTGTTCTTGCTATTTTTACTGCTCACATACTTGATTCTCGTGGATTACTACAGTAGATATGTTTAATATAAACCTTCTTTATCTCAAAAGGTTTTCCTATGGATCCAGTATACTGATTAAATGCCAGGGACCAAGGCTATTCAGCATTGCTTTGGGTAGAGGTACTCTCTAGTTCTAAAACTTCAGTTATAATTCCATACAAAACAATTCTGTACACTAAAGTATGAGCTACTCCCGACCGCAATATACTCATTTTGCCCGAATAAGTTTTAGTCTCAGTTCATTGTCTCCTGGTGTCACTCCTGAAGGGGCTTCTGGGCCTTCTTCACTCGAGAGTGATGGATCCAGCATTCTGCTCCTTGATTTTGATTGCAGTGAAGGTGGTGAGAGGTACTTGCAGTGGTCTCTCCCACTGTGGTTCCGAAGTCTTCTCTGTAAGAGACTTAACATATACATCAACCCCAGGCTATCCAACTCCCTGCTCCGAGTTCCAGCCACAAGTTTCTCAATTACTCTGAGCTGTTTGCTTAATGCCACCATGTAAGTGGACATTCTGGACATTCCCCTTGTATTCTATTGTCTTCTATAAGGCATTCCAAAAGGATTTAGCATTCCTTTAGCTCAAAAGGTTTAGTTTGAATTTGCAATAGTGCTAGTGGAAGAGCTTCTTGCCCCAGTCTTACGATTTGCTGCTTAATCAAATGATTCATTCTCTCCCCCTGGCCGCTTGATTGGGGGCAGTATGGGGTGTGAAGTTCTTAATCTATGCCCAGATGGCTACTAATCTGTTGCACTATTTTGGAAATGAAAGGTGATTCTTTATCTGAGGATATTGTGGCTGGAACTCTGAAGCGTGGTATTATCTCTTGTAAAAATGATCTGGTCACCTCTTGAGCTTTGACAGTTCTGGTGGGGAATGTTTCTGGCCACCCTGAAAATGTATCTATTAATACCAGTAAATACTGATACCCCCCTTTCCTTGGGAGTTCTGAAAAGTTGATTTGCCACTGCTATACAGGCCCATGGCCTCTCCCAGTCTGACCAAGTTTTGGCCCGGGGTATTTTGAGGTTAGTCTGGAGGCAAGGATCACATTATCAGCTCACCTGAGTGATAGTGGCATATAGATTCCTGACAATGATACAACAGCCCTTTCAATCAGATGTGTGTTCTAGAAAGCCTGTGGGAATTACTACTTAAACATTCTCCACAGGTACTAAAGCTTTATTTAAAACTGAACACATGACCCTTGTGCTGACAAAAATTCTTCCCTTTTGGGAAGGTTACCTTTACCCCTCCTCCCTTACCTTGGGAGGAAGCCTTTACTCATTTTGCGAACTGTGATTGCTTCGCATTTCAGCGTGATAACCCTTGCCTGATTTCATACGTTGCTATCTTATGCTGCATGCTGAACAACATGTTTGATTTGCTTTCTCTTTGCCTTGTTTTCCTTTTCAGGGGCCAAGACCAGAGAGCAGTCTGATCTCACAGTCTCTTTGTCATTCTGGGTGATTTCTTAAAACAAAAGACATTTCAGCATACAAAAACTATCCCATTTATCTTCCTATTATAAAACAGTACTAACAGCAATGAAGCACTATAAATCTTTTTATTTTCTGAGCTGCTCTTACTGGCAACCTCCTCCCAATGAGCCCCTCCCAAAAGGGGCTAATTTAGGAACCTGTTTGCTCTGGTCAGTTCTTATTATTTATTTCTCCTTGCCCTATCCCGCTTCCATTCAAACCTTTTTACAGACCTTCACAGTAGTTTCTCAGCTTTCCTCCTATACACACAGCTCCAGGTGGCAGGTATCAGATGTGATTCCCACACACAAGCTCTAAGACCTTAGGTTCTGAATCCGCTTGACCAGAAACCTTTAATTTACACTCGGGGCGTGTACCCTGACACTTATTGGAACAGCAAAACAGCAATACCAGTGTTTCTCATAAACACCGCACTGCAATAATACCTGCACATCCAGCTTTTGCCCACAGGCCATTCCCGTGTTCCCTGGGGAGACGGGGCAGCCAGAGCTGTCCCTGTGCCCAGGGGACAGCCACTGTCACCTCACACAGCATGCTAGCCTCTTGATGCATCAAAGGCTCCCTGAAATTGCCCACAAAGGCAGGCTATTCTGTTTGTTACCGAGAACTTTAAATCCCTACAGCAGATTGTTTCCAGTCCAGTCTTACTGCAGTACCAACCGAAGTCTCATAAATCTCATAAGTCTCATTAACTAATTCATCTCATTCATCCCTTCTATATAAACTCTGTTTTACAAAATATCAGTCTTTTCTAGTTCTCTTCTTGCACAATCTAATTAAGCATTGTGTCTACTTACACTTGTTTTGCTGCTTTGCAAAAGGGCTGTGCTAGTCACAGCCAAAACTCTGATATACCTGCAGACACAGACACACGCACCCCCCCCCCCCGCCTTATCTCAAATTCACTAGAGCCAAGGCTTGAATTGCTGTGAGGGGGAGAATTCTTGGAATTCTTTTAACTCACTTTATCGAAGTTAAACATAAATCACCGTACTATAGCTCTCCTATGTAAAATGCTACTCTTGTTGCAACAAAATCTTAAAATCTCCACAAACACCACTATACAATCTGAGAATCAAATTACCACAATGCAGCGGAAGAAAATCACCACACAAAATCACTGGGGAAGGGCATATTTCTCAAAGTGCTCACTTTTCTCAACACAACACAGCACACCATAATTCGGCATTTACTCAAATCAATTTTTCCTGGACACAATCAAAATAACAGCACACAGTCTAGAGATCAAGTCCAAACATCCAAGGCAAAGGAACTCTCTGAGCTCATACTCACGGTTAAAATGTACCAAATCTACACAAATCACTACATTCAAACACGATAAATACCATCACTGACATTCCTCCACTCACTTCTTTGCGGGGCACTTCTCTCCCTGCCCCGCAGCCTGCTGCAGCCGGCGCCTCTGGCCTCACTCGGCTGCTTCAAACACGGGGAGTACTGACCCATCCCCGCACTGTAGGGCACTGTACATTTACTCTCTTTTATACACCATACACATATCACCTGCACGATCACAAACACAGTGCACTGGCCACACACATTAACCATACAGCAACACAGTGTCCGGACATCACACACACACACAAACAAAACACACGGGCTCACCAGTTCTGCTCCATCAGAACTATGAATCCTCAATACACACATACACGGGTTCACCCGGCTTACCCCCAAAGCCGCTAGCGGTCTGCTCCATCAGAACGACGAACCCGGCCTCTAATACAGCTGCTCTATCAGCTGAACCCCGTTTCTAATACAGCTGCTCTATCAGCTGAACCCCATCTCTAATACAGCTGCTCTATCAGCTGAACCCATGAACCCAGACGTCTCTGGGTGGTTTACTCCCTTTCTCTCCTTCCTCCCCCCCCTGGGGCCCCATACATACCGTATTCTCCTCCGCAGGCCAGCGGGTCGTTGTCTGTCCTCGCAGGTGGCAAGTTGAGACAAGCGGAGCCCCACCAGGAAAAAATCCTGGGGCGCGCCTTGGAGGTCCGTCTATCCCCCCTGCCCCCGCGGGGACAGAGAACTCCTGGCTGGCTCGCCAAAATGTTTTGCGGAGAAAAGAAGAAACCTCACAACTTGTAAAAGTTGTAAAGCCCGGTATGTTTTTATTACGACGCGCGCCGGACGCAAGACTCCCCAAAAGGGCATGCGTACCCCTGAAGATTTCAGACCTCCTTTTATCCCCCTTCCAAATGCATATGCATACAGTTTCACAATAAGTTCATACATATTCATCTTGCATGACACTTAGCACTAATTCTTCTTTATCGGAGGAATTCCTAGGTCGGGGGCAGATTGACCTCGTGGTTTTTCTGTTTTTCTTTCTCTGTCCCCTCGCTGTCTCTGGAACGCGGCCTCTCCTTCAGCTTTAGCTCCACAGACCCTTCACCTCTCCCAGACACTTCACCTACTCTGTCTCACTCCCTGCCACAGCATTGCTGGGTTTTGTTTTCTCTCATTGCCTGGTCTTCTTTCTGCTTCCTGGAGATTTTCCTGCTGCAGGTGTTTCCCTGTGCCTGAGCTCTCCATGGCAGCACTCACAAACCCCAAATCTCTGTGCCCTCTTCTCAGCCTGACAGAACCCTGTCTGGTTGCAGGGCAGTGGCTGGGGGCAGGTTCTGTTTGCAGCCTGGAGAAAGGACAGCTCAGACTGAGCCTGATGGCTCCAGCAAAGGGGATGCTGGTGCTGTCCATGGGCAGAGTGGCTGAAAGCACATTAGGGACCTCCTGTGAACCTATTGATCACTAAAATTAACAGTTTGGATGTCTCAGGCACTTGTCAAAATTCATAATTAATAATGCATAATCACCCTTTAATATTTACTTCCTGTCCTTGCCATTCTTCAATAGTAGGAAACCGATCACAAAGTCTTAGGAAATGTCCTCATTTTTGTAAAATTCATTGTTTTGGAAATATTCTAAGACTGATGAGAACCCCTCAGCATGTCAGAGCTACCTGAGCATTTCACCTCCCCCGCACCAGAAATACTCAGAGTTGTACTCACAGAGTCTGTAGGCATTGGGAGGGTCCAGCTTTAGGAGATGGCTCCAGGAGCTGCAGCTGCATTGTCCTGCAGCCAGAGGTTCCTGTGCCAAGGGCTGGCAGTGATTCTGCCCCAGGCACTTCTCAGCACCTTCCCAGCCCTGACTGGTTGAAGCTCTCTGTGCCTCTGTGCTGTGCCCGGGGTGGCTGCAGGCAGTGCCCCTGCCCTACTAGGCTGGCAGAAAAGCTGCTCATCAAGAGAAATGTGCTTTTGAAGCTCTTCTTGGTTACCAGGAGCTGCCTCTGTGCCAGGAGCCCAGCCCAGCTCAGCAGCACAGACACAGCAGAAGGACTTTAATGAGCCTCTGGGGCTTTGTGCTCAGGCCCTGAACATCAGTCCCTGAGAGGGAGCTGAAGAAACTTCTCAAGAACTCCAAGGCAGAATCCAACTCCAAAGTTTCCTGGACTTTTAATGGGTCCCACTGAAGGACACAAATGAGAAAGTGTCCCCAGGCCTCAGGCAGAGCAGAGAACTGGAGGCAGTGATGACAGGTGGGGACAAAGGGAAGCCAAGTCTTGGTGCCCTGGGGCACAGCAGGGTCTGTGACACCAATGGCTGGGAGGAGTCCTGAGGCCCTGGGGCCTCCTGGCACAGCCCCAGCCAGGCTGGGCACTGTCAGCCCCTTGTCCTGCCCTCAGCATGCCCCCCTAGCCCACATCCCAGTGGCCTCAAGGATTTGCCTGAAGGAGTATCTTGGGACCCTTGCTCAGGAATGGCCCTGGGGGCTCCCTAATTCTCCCTGTAGGGACTGCAGGTTTTTCAAAGAACTTTGGCTTTGGCTTTTGGCTTGGAGTCTTTGAGAGCTTTGTGCAATCATAGTCTCCAATTATGTCCTGTAATAAGTCCCTGGAGAGGATTTGCCAGTAACAACACTCAGTGGGGCTCATTAATGCTTCAAGGTACTTCAGTTATTTGAAGGTACTTAGTGTTTGCCTTTTGATACAGACTCTGTGAGAGCAATCATGGTCCCAATTATCTGCTTTAATGAGTCCCTTGAGAGCTTTGTACTGACACTCAGTGGGGCTCAGTAATGCCTTGAGATACTCAAGGTTTTTGAGGTACTTTATGGATTTAGGAATACTTTTAGGTACTCTTAAGGTGTTTCCTTCCCACACTGAGTCTCTGAGAGGTTCTTGTGCCATCCTGGCCTCCAATTCTCTCCTCCACGGAGTACATAAGGAGCCTGTGTTGGGTATCTTCCCCCTTTCTGTTTTACAACAAAAAAGGTATAGAAATAATTTTGTAAGACTTTCTAAAAGCATCCAAACAAACATGGGACAATTAACAATTCAACAACAACCACTAAGAGATATAGTAGTCCTCTTTTGCTAGACCTCATCCAACCATGTATTCCTCAGGATTGGAAGAGTTTATTGAACCAGTCTTTGTTTTCCACTTGAAGATTCTTGAACCCTTCCTTCAATACTTGAATGCTCTTGTGGATTGACTCATGTGGCTGGAGAGGTTCATGCAACACATGCCCTCAGAGTCTACACTGCCATGCCCATGTTCCCAGAGTAAAAACTCTACCACTGTTTTTCAAGGTGGCCCGTCTGTTGGTCTCTATGTCTGAGAGTAGGCCAACCAACGTAGAGGAGGTGGCATTGGTTTGCTTACTTAACAGGCACCCAAGATGGTCTGATTATTCTAAAGGTTTAGCTGCAGCCACCCAAGGTAGTCCACATTTGGGGTGGTACCATCCGACACCTGGATTAAACCTTTCAAAGCCTCCTCTTTGATGTCATCCAATACTTCTTTGGAGATAGCTGCTTGATCATCTATTGGCTGTGTTGTCCTTCTCCAGCTGGATGGTTGATTGTCAATCCCACCCTTGCCTCATTATTAGCAGAGTCTGCTATTAATTGATCTAGTAAACACTTCCATCTCCCTTCCCACAGGGTGTATTCTGTAAGTGACAGCAACATGGTCATATTGTATTTTAAATCATAGGGGTTAAGACGTGCTGTAAACATGGCCCTCATTAGGCCATTAATAGAAGCTAAGTCCTGCCTATGGTCTTTAGCTGCCCTACACAGATCCTTGATTTCCACATAAACCAATGGCTGATACCTGTGATTCTGCCCCCTTCTTTCATAACATACGGGGGCAATGAGGAATTTCGAGACTATTTGCCTGTCTTCTTTTTTTCCCAGGGATCTTCTGGGGTTGAGGGGTGAGGTGGCTCTGGGGAATCCAAACTGTCTTCTGGGGAGGAAGAATAACTTGGAGCAGAAACATTTGGGTTAGAAATAGTTTGATGGTTGTAGTATCTTTGACCATGGGGGTTATATTGTTTCTGGAGGGTGAGGCAAAGGGCACTGCCTCAGTGTCAGGTGTTGGGGAGGAAGGGCCTTGATTTAGGATGGTGGACTTCCAGGGTGGAGTTCTGGAGGCATGGCCTAGGGTGAAGATGGAATGGTTGACAGTGGGGCATGACCCGCATTTGTGGGCGTGGAGTCTGGAGGTTCGTTCAGGGCAGAAGAGAAGGTTGTGGTAGCAGGAAGTGGAGGAGCCAAGATGGAGGGAGGATGGTTGGGCTTCTGAGCCACATTCAGGCTTCTTCCATCTTAACTCTCCCGGGCATGATGCTCCAAGACAGCATGGCCATTGCCATCTTGGACCAATGTGGAAGGTCTGAGAAAGGCAGGTTTGAGGGGAGGTCCCAAGTTAGGAGTGACCTAGAGATTGAGTTTTCAACACACTGCTTGCTGGTGAAGGGTCTCAAAGGTGGTGTGGAAGATGGGGAGCGTGCAGGGTGCAATGGTGTCCCTTTTGATCAAAAGGTTGTACAACTTAACTCCCACTGACTCCCAAAATTCAGTTGCATGAATTTTGCCAGCAGAGAAGTCGGGAAAATATTTAATGATCCACCTCATGATTGATTTTATTTGGTTCTTTGAAAATACTTTGTCATGATCAATGAGAATTAATTTAAAGCATCCATATATGCTCCTTTCTACTTTGGACATTTGGCTGCCCATTTTTCTCTTTCTCTGTCCTACGGGTAAGAGCCACCGGAACACACCAAATCAATTATGGGATGTGGGTGCATATTGTAAAAACACATTGTCCTTTATTTGGCAGCAGATGTGGCTAATGAAGATAACTGGGATAAAAGGGGGTGGGTTGGCTGGTCAGAGAGAGCTTTGGGGGGGGTGTGCTCTGATGAAGAAGCTGGAGCAACACTGCTGTGAACAGCTGCTTGTAAGAAAACCACCCAGAAGGTGTGGGACTCTAGAAATATGATAACAACACCACCTGAGGCCAAGGCAAGCCTGACCTGTCTGTCCTGGCAGGTTTGCTGGATTGCTGGATTTGCTGGAGTAACCCTTGGATATTCAAAATTATGAACTTGGAATCCTAATTTCTGACATATGTGCCTGGAGAAGGATTTTTTTCCATACAAAGAAAAGCACAGAGCCCTTCCCAGTGTTTGGAAAACAGGTGAGTTCTGACACTCAGGAGTTTAAGACCAGCCAGACCTGTCTGTCCTGGCATCTTTTGTATGGTAGCAATCCTTGGATACACAGAAATTTGGAGGTGAAATCCAAATTTTGGCCATGGATGCCTGGAAAAGATGGACAGTTCTTTTCCATACAAAGGAAAGCCCAGAGTACCAGTGTTTCAGGGACTGATAGGAGTGGCCTTCGACATTCCAAGGTCAGCCAGACCTGTTGGGTGACCCCTGGGAGACCAAGGCAGTCAAACCTATTTTATGTTCCCTTGGTTCCACAGGACCCTGCATAGTCACAATGGCTGCTTGCTTCCATGATGCCCTAAGGTGTCATAATGGCCCCTACACAAGTCCTTAAGGATCTTAATGGTCTCCATGGTTCCACAAGCACAAGGCCCCACAGTGCCATAATGGACTTGTCCAATGGCCCCTTGGTTCCATTGGGGCCCAGTAGTGAAACAATGATCCCCTTGTTTCCACAACTTCCCATAGTGTCACAGTGACACCTTCCCTTCTTGAGGTCCTGAAGGGGAACAATGGTCTCCATGATTCCATGGGGCCTTGCAATGCCACAATGCTCTCCATGGATCCACTGTGCCCTGCAGGATCACAACAGCCCTTTGGCTCCACAAGGCCCTGAAATGCAGCAATGACCTCTTGGTTCCACAAACGCCTGCTGCTTCACACTGGTCCCTTTGGAACATGTGGCCCAACAGAGACACAAAGATGTTCTTGGTTCCACAAGGCCCCACAGTGTCACCATGGCCCATTGGTTCCATAATACTCTGCAGTGTCACAATGGTCTCCATAGGAAGGAAACAAGTGAACCCCAGTGGTGTAGGGGCAGTCACCAGAGAAGCAGTCACCAGAGGCCAAGTCCAGCCAGACTTGTGTCACCCTGGTTTTTAAGATTTTCTTAGCCTTCTGATGTTGACATTCTTGTAGTAAACTTTCTCACACACTTTCTGTAAATAACTCATTGTTTTGCATTCCTTTATGGAGGAGGAGAGAGTTGAAGGGCTGTTGGTTTGACCGGTGTCATTGGAGAGGTGGCACTGCCACCTTCCAATCCACTGTCACTTTTGGAAAACTATAAATGTTGGAGTCAGAAAATAACCTTCCCTTTTATCCTTCACCTTGAGAACAGCTGTGTGTGCATCTGTTCTTTCCTGTCCTATAGTGACATCTGGTGACTACCGGCATGTACTGCAGCCTAGGCTGAGACAGAGTCCAGATTGCTGGTGAGGTTTTATTGTCCCCCCTCTTTGGTGCTTTGCCTGCTGTTCTTGGGGTAATGGCAACCGCTGTGGGTTTCAAGGGCGATTCCCTCATTTTTGATTTCTGGAGGGGGGTCGTGGAGTGGAAACAGGTTCTGTTTCCTGGGATGATTTTGAGAGATTGTTTCTGTCGGTCTGAGAGTGAGGGCTCTTTTCGGACCCTGCGAAGGCATTCTCCAGGGAGGCGTGGTGTCTCATGGGGGTCCGCGTCATGGAGGCCCTCTTTCATGATTGCACTGTACACGTTGGATTGCTGCTGGTGCAGTGGAAAAAGTGTGAGGAGCTTTGGCAGGGGTCTGGTTCTTGTACCTCTTGGATTTCCCAGGGAAGCCCTTCTGTCTCAGACGTGGACAAGGGGGAGTTTGAGTTTCTGTGTGATGTGGAGCTCTCTCCCCCGCCCTGGGAACGTGTGCTGGGGGACAGGTCCAGCTGGGGGATGGCGATGGTTCCCCCGGGGTGGATTTTGCTCTTGGCCAGCTGTTCCCGAGCCTGGGTTGCTCTGTGGATTCGGCAGGCCATCTGCGTCTCGCCCTGTGTGGGTGGTGGGGCAGATGGCATGCTGCCCTCTCTTTGTGCCTTCCCGGCGCTTGAGGATCAGCCTCTGCCTTGGATTGAGTCTGATTCGGTGATGACTCTGTGTCTGAACTGCAGTGTTTCCACAACGTTCCCCCTGAGCACGGCATGGGCAGGTTCAACCGCCTTCGAGATGGGCTCATTGGTGGGGGGTTGGCTTCGCCCATCTTTGAGTCTGTGCAGTCTGCCGGTGATGCACAGTTGGTGGAAGCCACCGGGTGTGGGGCCGTGGTCGGTGTTCTGTCCGGCCCTGCTCCAGTGGGCAGGAAGCCACCCCACTCCTCTTGGTTGGGGTGGTGCCCGCTGTGGAGTCCTGCGGCTCAGGATGGATGCTCATAGGGGATGTGCCGGGCTCCCATGTGCTGCCCTGCAGTGATGTAGCTCCGCGGGCCCCATCTCTCTTGGCATCCCGCTCCTCCCCCATGTTGCGGGCCAGGGACCCCACGCTGGTCTCGTCCCAGCCCACACCAGGTTTGCAGGCCGTGCTGGCACCTGTGCCCGCCAAGGCACCCCCTGCTGGAGCTGCAGCGTGACAGGACGCTGAGTTATTTACCTTTAGTGCGAATGCCAACACGGCCGGTGGGAGGCCGGTGGGTTCCCGGGGCCATGGCGCCTCCTCATTGAATTTGTGGACGCTTCCCTCGTGCCAGGTGACTGTGTGTATGAGGGACCCCGTGCGTTTCTGGTGGGAAGCCAAAACTAAGTCCCATGAGATGTCTGAGCCTGCCTCCTCGCAGCATCCGCAGGGTCATGGAGTGGGGTCCTCTGGCTCTGCTCGTGCTGCAGGGGATGCAGGGGCGAGTGGTGTTGAGCTGGCTCCCAGTCTACTCTTGTCGCTGTGGGGCCCAAGGACCAGGACACAGCAGGTGCTATGACTTTGCCAGGGAGTTCCCAGGCTTTCCCTGTTCTCAGGGGTGTTACTCATAACACCCATTGTCATGGTTTTGGCCTGGGACAATGCCAGTGCCCCCATGAGAATACCCTCTCCCTGGTGTCTGCTGTGAGATGTGACCAGGAATAAGCAAAGCAGGCTCCTGCTTAGAAATAAAGAAAACTTTATTAACTAAATTACAAGAAAAGAAGAAAGAAAGGAAAAAAACCATAAGGGAAAAAATGAA
>NW_026993011.1:0-22311 GCF_028769735.1 Zonotrichia leucophrys gambelii
CCCTTTCCCCGGGAATAAAACGACCCCCCTCCCGGCTGGCAATCAGGGGCCCCTTCCCATCAAACCACCCACTGGGGTCCACCTTTTATCTGGGAACCCTCCTGCGATCGTGGGTTTTTAAGGCCCCGCCCCACTCCCACCCAGGGCCCCCCAAACAAACCAGGCCCTTTTTCCGGGGAAAAATACCCCCCTCGGGTGGGAATTCAGGACCACTTTCCCCTCAAACCCCCCGACCGGCCGGGCCACCTTTATCTGGGGAACCTCCGGATCGGGATTTTCAAAGCCACCGGCCCTCCCCCCAACCCCCCAAAAAAAAAACCCCCCTTTCCCCAAAAAAAACCCCCCCCCTTTGGCGGAATTTCGGCCACTTTCCCCTTCAAACCCCACCGCAAATGCCACCTTCCTTTTGGGAAACCTCCGCGTATTGGGATTTTCAAACCAGCGCCACTCCCACCACAGGCCCCAAAAAAAAACACCCCTTTTCCCCAAAAAAAACAAACCCCCCCCTTCTGGTCAAAAATTCAGGCCCTTCTTCAAAAACCCACTGGCACTGCCCCTTTCATCTGGAACCACCTGCGTATCGGGGTTTTCAGGGGCCCCGCCACTCCCCTTTTCCCAAACCACAGGGCCCCAAAAAAAAACCCGGCCCTTTTCCCCGGAAAAAAAATAAACCCCCCCCTTCGGGTGGGAAATTCCCCCAGCCAAAAACCCCTATAAAAAAGCCCGACTTGGCACGGGGGCCACCTTTCTCGGGGAAAATCCGGGGTATCGTGGGTTTTTTAGGAACCAGCCGGCCCCTCCCACCCCAGGTCCCCAAAAAAACACGGCCCTTTTCCCCGGAATAAAAATGCCTGCCCTTTTTTTGGCTGGGAATTGCAGGAAAAAACTTGGCCTTCCAAAAACCCGCCCAAATTGGCCGGTGCCCCTTTTCTGGGGAACCCTCCCGCTTTCGTGGATTTTTAGGAACCGCCGGCCACTCCCCCGGGCCAAAAAGGGCCCCCCAAAACAAAAACCACCGGCCCTTTTCCCCCGGGAAACCCAAAACTTCACCCCCTTTCCGGGCACTTCTTTTGGCCCAAAAAGGAAGGGCCCCTTCCCCCCTTTAAAAGCCTCGGCGGTTGGCACTTGGGGCCCAATTCCTTTCCCCCCTTGGGAAAACCCTCCTTTCGTATCGTGGGTTTTCAGGGGCCAGGCCCCGGGGCCCCCCCCGCCACAGGGCCCCCAAAAAAAAACCAAAAGGGCCCCTTTTCCCGGAAAAAAAAGGGCCCACGGCCCTTTTCCCTGGAAAACAAACTCAACCCCCTGCTTCTGGCTGGCAGATTGCAGGAGCCACTTGCCTCTATCAAACCAGCCCGACTTGGCACTGGTGCCACCTTTCATCTGGGAACCATCCTGCGTATCGTGGATTTTCAGGAGCCAGCCGGCCACTCCCAGCCACAGGCCCCAAACACAAACTACGGCCCTTTTCCCTGGAAATAAACTACCGCCCAACTCTGGCTGGCAGATTGCAGGAGCCACTTGCTTCTATCAAACCAGCCGACTTGGCACTGGTGCCACCTTTCATCTGGGAACCATCCTGCGTATCGTGGATTTTCAGGAGCCAGCCGGCCACTCCCAGCCACAGGCCCCAAACAAAACTACGGCCCTTTTCCTGGAAGTAAAACTGACCTGCCATCATCTGGCTGGCAGATTGCAGGAGCCACTTATTATCAAACCAGCCGACTTGGCACTGGTGCCACCTTTCATCTGGGAACCATCCTGCGTATCGTGGATTTTCAGGAGCCAGCGGCCACTCCCAGCCACAGGCCCAACAAAACACGGCCTTTTCCCTGGAATAAAACTGAGTGCCCTCTCTGGTGGAGATGGGGGAGCCACTTGTAAATATCAAACCAGTCCGACTTGGCACGTGCCGCCTTTCATCTGGGAACCATCCTGCGTATCGTGGATTTTCAGGAGCCAGCGGCCACTCCAGCCACAGGCCCCGAACACAAACACGGCCCTTTTCCCTGGCAACAAAACTCACCCCGCCCTTCTGGTGGCAGATTGCAGGAGCCACTTCCTCTATCAAACCAGCCCGACTCGGCACTGGTGCCACCTTTCATCTGGGAACCATCCTGCGTATCGTGGATTTTCAGGAGCCAGCCGGCCACTCCCAGCCACAGGCCCCCAAACACAAACCACGGCCCTTTTCCCTGGATACAAACTACCCACCCAACTTCTGGCTGGCAGATTGCAGGAGCCACTTGCTTCTATCAAACCAGCCGACTTGGCACTGGTGCCACCTTTCATTGGGAACCATCCTGCGTATCGTGGATTTTCAGGAGCCAGCCGGCCACTCCCAGCCACAGGCCCCAAACAAAACTACGGCCCTTTTCCCGGAGTAAACTGACCTGCCCATCATCTGGCTGGCAGATTGCAGGAGCCACTTGTTCTATCAAACCAGCCTGACTTGGCACTGGTGCCACCTTTCATCTGGGAACCATCCTGCGTATCGTGGATTTTCAGGAGCCAGCCGGCCACTCCCAGCCACAGGCCCCCAAACACAAACCACGGCACTTTTCCCTGGAAAAAAAACTGAACTGCCCTCTTGCTGGCATGATGATGGAGCCACTTTACTATCAAACCAGCCGACTTGGCACTGGTGCCGCCTTTCATCTGGGAACCATCCTGCGTATCGTGGATTTTCAGGAGCCAGCCGGCCACTTCCAGCCACAGGCCCCGAACACAAACTACGGCCCTTTTCCCTGGAAACAAACTCACCGCCCGCTTCTGGCTGGCAGATTGCAGGAGCCACTTGCCTCTATCAAACCAGCCCACTGGCACTGGTGCCACCTTTCATCTGGGAACCATCCTGCGTATCGTGGATTTTCAGGAGCCAGCCGGCCACTCCCAGCCACAGGCCCCAAACCCAAACACGGCCCTTTTCCCTGGAGTAAAACTGACCTGCCCAACATCTGGCTGGCAGATTGCAGGAGCCACTTGACTCTATCAAACCAGCCCGACTTGGCACTGGTGCCACCTTTCATCTGGGAACCATCCTGCGTATCGTGGATTTTCAGGAGCCAGCCGGCCACTCCCAGCCACAGGCCCCAAACACAAACTACGGCCCTTTTCCCTGGAGTAAAACGACCTGCCCATCATCTGGCTGGCAGATTGCAGAGCCACTTGTACTATCAAACCAGCCTGACTTGGCACTGTGCCACCTTTCATCTGGGAACCATCCTGCGTATCGTGGATTTCAGGAGCCAGCCGGCCACTCCCAGCCACAGGCCCCCAAACACAAACTACGGCCTTTTCCCTGGAAGTAAAACTGACCTGCCCATCTTCTGGCTGGCAATTGCAGGAGCCACTTGCTCTATCAAACCAGCCGACTTGGCACTGGTGCCACCTTTCATCTGGGAACCATCCTGCGTATCGTGGATTTTCAGGAGCCAGCCGGCCACTCCCAGCCACAGGCCCCAAACACAAACACGGCCCTTTTCCCTGGAACAAAACTACCCGCCCGCTTCTGGCTGGCAGATTGCAGGAGCCACTTGCCTCTATCAAACCAGCCTGACCGGCACTGGTGCCACCTTTCATCTGGAACCATCCTGCGTATCGTGGATTTTCAGGAGCCAGCCGGCCACTCCCAGCCACAGCCCCCAAACACAAACTACGGCCCTTTTCCCTGGAAGTAAAACTGACCTCCCACTTCTGGCTGGCAGATTGCAGGAGCCACTTGCTCTATCAAACCAGCCGACTTGGCACTGGTGCCACCTTTCATCTGGGAACCATCCTGCGTATCGTGGATTTTCAGGAGCCAGCCGGCCACTCCCAGCCACAGGTCCCCAAACACAAACTACGGCCCTTTTCCTTGGAAGTAAAACTGACCTGCCCATCATCTGGCTGGCAGATTGCAGGAGCCACTCGGTTCTATCAAACCAGCCCGACTCGGCACTGCTGCCACTTTTCATCTGGGAACCATCCTGCGTATCGTGCATTTTCAGGAGCCAGCCGGCCACTCCCAGCCACAGGCCCCCAAACACAATCCACGGCCCTTTCCCCTGTGTCATGGTTTGAGCCTGGCACAGAGCCAGTGCCCCCATGAAAATGCCTCACCCTGGTGTCTGCTGTGAGATGTGACCAGGAATAAGCAAAACAGGCTCCAACTTAAACATAAAGAACACTTTATTCCCTAAAACTACAGGAAAAATAGGGAAAGAGAAAAAAAAAGAAATTGAAAACCTTACAAAAAAACCACTTTTCCTCCTCCCCACTCCCTGACTTTCCCAATCCAATACATTCTCTCAAAAAACACCAACTGCCCAGCCCGGCACGACACTTTAGTATACTCAAACTGCAGTTCATGAAGAGGAAAGGAGTCCTTCTTGTTCCATAGGCTTCTGGAAACACACTGAAAACCTCGGATGCTTCCTTGTCACTTCGGCACCGCCCGGGGAGAAAAAAAAAAGTCCTTTTGCCGCTTGTGACATGTTCCTTCCATGCCCAGTGCTCTCACCACCGAGACATGGATCAGAGCTGCTTTTAGGGTGGTCTTTCAAGGATGCCTTGTCTCACTCCAAAAAGGCACAGTCTCTGCTTTTGGGACAACTGTCCCCCCCATATCTTTCCAACCCCCTGGGGCCGGGGGGTCCTCACAAATGAACCCTCCTGGTTTTGAGGCACTGCCTCCCCCTAAATGCAGTCTGTGTCACAGGAACAACTGAGTCCATGGCTACAAGAAAAAGTCCAGCCAAAAGGCCACTCCAAATCATCTCTCCCCATCCAATCATCTCCACAATCTCCGGGCCGAGTCATCTCATCTCTCATCTCCCTTCTTATTCAGCTTCGAGGAGGATTAGCATTTTTGTAAGGCCCCAATCATGCAAGAAAGGGTTAAAAGTTTTCAGTCTCTGCTGTCGGTCCCGGAGCGACTCCCACGCACGCTGCCCACACGCTGCCGCTCCGGCCGGGCAGTCTTCCTCCCCCTTCTCGCTGGCTGCTCTCCTGGGGGGGGGGGGGGGGCTGGCTGCCCGATGTCTCGATGTCTCTTGGGGCTCCCCCACCCTTCCATCCTTGAAAGCCCCCTCAACCCCCACCTCTGTCCAGGCCCCAGGCCTACCGCATGGCTGGCCCCTCCCCCGCCCAGCAGCAGCGGGCCGGGCGGGGGAGAGAGATCTGAACTCCTCGCCCGACGATGTCCAAAAAAGGAAGTGCCAGGGCAGTGCCTTGCTTTTAACCCCTGTGTATTCTCGGAGGTGTGTCCAAACCCCACTGGCTACACCAGGTGTCAGTATGAAACCCAAAACCTTCATTGGTTTGACCACAGCTTCCCAGAATTCCCACTTCTTCCTGGTCAAACCATGACACTCCACCCTTCACCTCCGAGAATACACTTTGTAAAATTATCAACAGAACTACAAAACACTTCTACACAACAATACCTCAGATTCACTATCTATCTACCTTAACTTAGTACATGCTTTCCTTATTCCTCTAGGTCCCATCTCACAGCTTTATCTCATCATTCTCCCGTGATTCGATTCCCGGTCAGGGAACCAAAAAATGTCAAGGTTTGAGCCTGGCACAGAGACAGTGCCCCCATGAAAATGCCTCACCCTGGTGTCTGCTGTGAGATGTGACCAGGAATAAGCAAAACAGGCTCCAACTTAAACATAAAGAACACTTTATTACCTAAAACTACAGGAAAAATAGGGAAAGAGAAAAAAAAAGAAATTGAAAACCTTACAAAAAAACCACTTTTCCTCCTCCCCACTCCCTGACTTTCCCAATCCAATACATTCTCTCAAAAAACACCAACTGCCCAGCCCGGCACGACACTTTAGTATACTCAAACTGCAGTTCATGAAGAGGAAAGGAGTCCTTCTTGTTCCATAGGCTTCTGGAAACACACTGAAAACCTCGGATGCTTCCTTGTCACTTCGGCACCGCCCGGGGAGAAAAAAAAAAGTCCTTTTGCCGCTTGTGACATGTTCCTTCCATGCCCAGTGCTCTCACCACCGAGACATGGATCAGAGCTGCTTTTAGGGTGGTCTTTCAAGGATGCCTTGTCTCACTCCAAAAAGGCACAGTCTCTGCTTTTGGGACAACTGTCCCCCCCATATTTTTCCAACCCCCTGGGGCCGGGGGGTCCTCACAAATGAACCCTCCTGGTTTTGAGGCACTGCCTCCCCCTAAATGCAGTCTGTGTCACAGGAACAACTGAGTCCATGGCTACAAGAAAAAGTCCAGCCAAAAGGCCACTCCAAATCATCTCTCCCATCCAATCATCTCCACAATCTCCGGGCCGAGTCATCTCATCTCTCATCTCCCTTCTTATTCAGCTTCGAGGAGGATTAGCATTTTTGTAAGGCCCCAATCATGCAAGAAAGGGTTAAAAGTTTTCAGTCTCTGCTGTCGGTCCCGGAGCGACTCCCACGCACGCTGCCCACACGCTGCCGCTCCGGCCGGGCAGTCTTCCTCCCCCTTCTCGCTGGCTGCTCTCCTGGGGGGAGGGGGGGGGGGCTGGCTGCCCGATGTCTCGATGACTCTTGGGGCTCCCCCACCCTTCCATCCTTGAAAGCCCCCTCAACCCCCACCTCTGTCCAGGCCCCAGGCCTACCGCATGGCTGGCCCCTCCCCCGCCCAGCAGCAGCGGGCCGGGCGGGGGAGAGAGATCTGAACTCCTCGCCCGACGATGTCCAAAAAAGGAAGTGCCAGGGCAGTGCCTTGCTTTTAACCTCTGTGTATTCTCGGAGGTGTGTCCAAACCACACTGGCTACACCAGGTGTCAGTATGAAACCCAAAACCTTCATTGGTTTGACCACAGCTTCCCAGAATTCCCACTTCTTCCTGGTCAAACCATGACACCCTGGAAAAAAAACTGAGATGCCCCTCTTCTGGATGGTAGATGGCAGGAGCCACTTTGTACTATCAAACCATTCCCACTTGGCACTTCTGCCGCCTTTCATCTGGGAACCATCCTGCGTATCGTGGATTTTCAGGAGCCAGCCGGCCACTCCCAGCCACAGGCCCACAAACACAAACTACGGCCCTTTTCCCTGGAAGTAAAACTGACCTGCCCATCATCTGGCTGGCAGATTGCAGGAGCCACTTGGTATTATCAAACCAGCCCGACTTGGCACTGGTGCCACCTTTCATCTGGGAACCATCCTGCGTATCGTGGATTTTCAGGAGCCAGCCGGCCACTCCCAGCCACAGGCCCCCAAACACAAACCACGGCACTTTCCCCTGGAAAAAAAACTGAGATGCCCCTCTTCTGGATGGTAGATGGCGGGAGCCACTTTGTACTATCAAACCAGTCCGACTTGGCACGTCTGCCGCCTTTCATCTGGGAACCATCCTGCGTATCGTGGATTTTCAGGAGCCAGACGACCACTCCAAGCCACAGGCCCCCGAACACAAACCACGGCCCTTTTCCCTGGCAAACAAAACTTACCCATCCCGCTTCTGGCTGGCAGATTGCAGGAGCCACTTGACTCTATCAAACCAGCCGGACTCGACACTGGTGCCACCTTTCATCTGGGAACCATCCTGCGTATTGTGGATTTTCAGGAGCCAGCCGGCCACTCCCAGCCACAGGTCCCCAAACAAATACTACGGCCCTTTTCCCTGGAAGTAAAACTGACCTCCCCATCATCTGGCTGGCACATTGCAGCACCCACTTGGTAATATCAAACCAGCCTGACTTGGCAATGGTGCCACCTTTCATCTGGGAACCATCCCGCGTATCGTGGATTTTCAGGAGCCAGCCGGCCACTCCCAGCCACAGGCCACCGAACACAAACCACGGCCCTTTTCCCTGGCAAAAAAAACTCACCCGCCCCGCTTCTGGCTGGCAGATTGCAGGAGCCACTTGCCTCTATCAAAACAGCCCGACTCGGCATTGGTGCCACCTTGGGTCTGGGAACCGTCCTGCGTATCGTGGATTTTCAGGAGCCAGCCGGCCACTCCCAGCCACAGGCCCCGAAACACAAACCACGGCCCTTTTCCCTGGCAAACACAACTCACCCACCCAACTTCTGGCTGGATGATTGCAGGAGCCACTTGCTTCTATCAAACCAGCCCGACTTGGCACTTGTGCCACCTTTCATCGGGGAACCATCCTGCGTATCGTGGATTTTCAGGAGCCAGCCGGCCACTCCCAGCCACAGGCCCCCAAACACAAACTACGGCCCTTTTCCTTGGAAGTAAAACTGACCTGCCCATCATCTGGCTGGTAGATTGCAGGAGCCACTCGGTTCTATCAAACCAGCCCGACTCGGCACTGGTGCCACCTTTCATCTGGGAACCATCCTGCGTATCGTGGATTTTCAGGAGCCAGCCGGCCACTCCCAGCCACAGGCCCCCAAACACAATCCACGGCCCTTTCCCCTGGAAAAAAAACTGAGATGCCCCTCTTCTGGATGGTAGATGGCAGGAGCCACTTTGTAATATCAAACCATTCCCACTTGGCACTTCTGCCGCCTTTCATCTGGGAACCATCCTGCGTATCGTGGATTTTCAGGAGCCAGCCGGCCACTCCCAGCCACAGGCCCCCAAACACAAACTACGGCCCTTTTCCCTGGAAGTAAAACTGACCTGCCCATCATCTGGCTGGCAGATTGCAGGAGCCACTTGGTATTATCAAACCAGCCCAACTTGGCACTGGTGCCACTTTTCATCTGGGAACCATCCTGCGTATCGTGGATTTTCAGGAGCCAGCCGGCCACTCCAAGCCACAGGCCCCCGAACACAAACCACGGCCCTTTTCCCTGGCAAACAAAACTTACCCACCCCGCTTCTGGCTGGCAGATTGCAGGAGCCACTTGACTCTATCAAACCAGCCGGACTCGACACTGGTGCCACCTTTCATCTGGGAAACATCCTGCGTATTGTGGATTTTCAGGAGCCAGCCGGCCACTCCCAGCCACAGGTCCCCAAACAAATACTACGGCCCTTTTCCCTGGAATTAAAACAGACCTGCCCATCCTCTGGCTGGCAGATTGCAGGAGCCACTTGGTACTATCAAACCAGCCCAACTTGGCACTGGTGCCATCTTTCATCTGGGAACCATCCTGCGTATCGTGGATTTTATGGAGCCAGCCGGCCACTCCCAGCAACAGGCCCCCGAACACAAACTACGGCACTTTTCCCTGGCAAACAAAACTCACCCGCCCCGCTTCTGGCTGGCAGACTGCAGGAGACACTTCCCTCTATCTAACCAGCCCGACTTGGCAATGGTGCCATCTTGGGTCTGGGAGCCATCCAGCGTATTCTGGATTTTCAGGAGCCAGCCGGCCACTCCCAGCCACAGGCCCCCAAACACAAACTACGGCCCTTTTCCCTGGCAAAGAAAACTCACCCGCCCATCTTCTGGCTGGCAGATTGCAGGAGCCACTTGGCACTATCATACCAGCCCGACTTGGCACTGGTGACGCCTTTCATCTGGGAACCATCCTGCGTATCGTGGATTTTCAGGAGCCAGCCGGCCACTCCCAGCCACAGGCCCCCAAACACAAACTACGGCCCTTTTCCCTGGAAGTAAAACTGAGCTGCCCATCTTCTGGCTGGCATTGCAGGAGCCACTTGGCACTATCATACCAGCCCGACTTGGCACTGGTGCCCCCTTGGGTCTGGGAACCATCCTGCATATCGTGGATTTTCAGGAGCCAGCCGGCCACTCCCAGCCACAGGCCCCCGAACACAAACCACGGCCCTTTTCCCTGGCAAACAAAACTTACCCACCCCGCTTCTGGCTGGCAGATTGCAGGAGCCACTTGACTCTATCAAACCAGCCCGACTTGGCACTGGTGCCATCTTGGGTCTGGGAGCCATCCAGCGTATTGTGGATTTTCAGGAGCCAGCCGGCCACTCCCAGCCACAGGTCCCCAAACAAATACTACGGCCCTTTTCCCTGGAATTAAAACAGACCTGCCCATCCTCTGGCTGGCAGATTGCAGGAGCCACTTGGTACTATCAAACCAGCCTGACTTGGCACTGCTGCCACTTTTCATCTGGGAACCATCCTGCGTATCGTGGATTTTCAGGAGCCAGGCGGCCACTCCCGGCCACAGGCCCCCAAACACACACTACGGCCCCTTTCCCTGGAATTAAACCTGACCTGCCCATCTTCTTGCTGGCAGATTTCAGGAACCACTTGGCTCTCTCAAACCAGCCCAACTTGGCACTGGTGCCACCTTTCATCTGGGAACCATCCTGCGTATCGTGGATTTTATGGAGCCAGCCGGCCACTCCCAGCAACAGGCCCCCGAACACAAACCACGGCCCTTTTCCCTGGCAAACAAAACTCACCCGCCCCGCTTCTGGCTGGCAGACTGCAGGAGACACTTCCCTCTATCTAACCAGCCCGACTTGGCACTGGTGCCATCTTGGGTCTGGGAGCCATCCAGCGTATTGTGGATTTTCAGGGGCCAGCCGGCCACTCCCAGCCACAAGTCCCCAAAAACAATCTACGGCCCTTTTCCCTGGAAGTAAAACTGACCTGCCCATCATCTGGCTGGCACATTGCAGCAGCCACTTGGCACTATCAAACCAGCCCGACTTGGCATTGGTGTCAGCTTTCATCTGGGAACCATCCTGCGTATCGTGGATTTTCAGGAGCCAGCCGGCCACTCCCAGCCACAGGCCCCCAAACACAATCCACGGCCCTTTCCCCTGGAAAAAAACTGAGATGCCCCTCTTCTGGATGGTAGATGGCAGGAGCCACTTTGTACTATCAAACCATTCCCACTTGGCATTTCTGCCGCCTTTCATCTGGGAACCATCCTGCGTATCGTGGATTTTCAGGAGCCAGCCGGCCACTCCCAGCCACAGGCCCCCAAACACAAACTACGGCCCTTTTCCCTGGAAGTAAAACTGACCTGCCCATCATCTGGCTGGCAGATTGCAGGAGCCACTTGGTATTATCAAACCAGCCTGACTTGGCACTGGTGCCACCTTTCATCTGGGAACCATCCTGCGTATCGTGGATTTTCAGGAGCCAGCCGGCCACTCCCAGCCACAGGCCCCGAACACAAACTACGGAACTTTCCCCTGGAAAAAAAACTGAGATGCCCCTCTTCTGGATGGTAGATGGCGGGAGCCACTTTGTACTATCAAACCAGTCCGACTTGGCACGTCTGCCGCCTTTCATCTGGGAACCATCCTGCGTATTGTGGATTTTCAGGAGCCAGCTGGCCACTCCCAGCCACAGGCCCCGAACACAAACTACGGCTCTTTTCCCTGGAAAACAAAACTCAACCACCCAGCTTCTGGCTGGCAGATTGCAGGAGACACTTGCCTCTATCAAACCAGCCCAACTCGGCACTGGTGCCACCTTTCATCTGGGAACCATCCTGCGTATCGTGGATTTTCAGGAGCCAGCCGGCCACTCCCAGCCACAGGCCCCAAACACAAACTACGGCCCTTTTCCCTGGAGGTTAAACTGACCTGCCCATTATCTGGCCGGCAGATTGCAGGAGCCAATTGCTTCTATCAAACCAGGCCGACTTGGCACTGGTGCCACCTTTCATCTGGGAACCATCCTGCGTATCGTGGATTTACAGGAGCCAGCCGGCCACTCCCAGCCACAGGTCCCCAAACAAATACTACGGCTCTTTTCCCTGGATGTAAAACTGACCTGCCCGTCATCTGGCTGGCAGATTGCAGGAGCCACTTGCCTCTATCAATCCAGCCCAACTCGGCACTGGTGCCACCTTTCATCTGGGAACCATCCTGCGTATCGTGGATTTTCAGGAGCCAGCCGGCCACTCCCAGCCACAGGCCCCCGAACACAAACCACGGCCCTTTTCCCTGGCAAACAAAACTTACCCAGCCCGCTTCTGGCTGGCAGATTGCAGGAGCCACTTCCCTCTATCAAACCAGCCCCACTCGACACTGCTGCCACCTTTCATCTGGGAACCATCCTGCGTATCGTGGATTTTCAGGAGCCAGCCGGCCACTCCCAGCCACAGGCCCCCCAACAAATACTACGGCCCTTTTCCGTGGAAGTAAAACTGACCAGCCCATCATCTGGCTGGCAGATTGCAGGAACCACTTGGCTCTCTCAAAGTAGCCCAAATTGGCACTGGTGCCACCTTTCATCTGGGAGCCATCCTGAGTATCGTGGATTTTCAGGAGTCAGCCGGCCACTCCCAGCCACAGGCCCCCAAACACAAACTACGGCCCTTTTGCTTGGAAGTAAAACTGACCTGCCCGTCATCTGGCTGGCAGATTGCAGGAGCCACTTGTCTCTATCAAATCAGCCAGACTTGACACTGGTGCCACCTTTCATCTGGGAACCATCCTGCGTATTGTGGATTTTCAGGAGCCAGCCGGCCACTCCCAGCCACAGGCCCCCAAACATAAACTACGGCCCTTTTCCCTTGCAAACAAAAGTCACCCACCCCACTTCTGGCTGGCAGATTGCAGGAGCCACTTGCCTCTATCAAACCAGCCCGTCTCGACACTGGTGCCACATTTCATCTGGGAACCATCCTGCGTATTGTGGATTTTCAGGAGCCAGCCGGCCACTCCCAGCCACAGGCCCCCGAACACAAACCACGGCCCTTTTCCTTGGCAAACAAAATGCACCCACCCCCCTTCTGGCTGGTAGATTGCAGGAGCAACTTGCCTCTATCAAACAAGCCCGACTCGTCACTTGTGCCACCTTGGGTCTCGGAACCGTCCTGCGTATTGTGGATTTTCAGGAGCCAGCCGGCCACTCCCAGCCACAGGCCCCCAAACACAAACTATGGCCTTTTTCCCTGGAAGTAAAACTGACCTGCCCATCATCTGGCTGGCAGATTGCAGGAGCCACTTGGTACTATCAAACCAGCCCGACTTGGCACTGGTGCCACCTTTCATCTGGGAACCATCCTGCGTATCGTGGATTTTCAGGAGCCAGCCGGCCACTCCCAGCCACAGGCCCCCGAACAAACCACGGCCCTTTTCCCTGGCTAACAAAACTCACCCGGCCCGCTTCTGGCTGGCAGATTGCAGGAGCCACTTGCCTCTATTAAACCAGCCCGACTCGGCACTGGTGCCACCTTTCATCTGGGAACCATCCTGCGTACCGTGGATTTTCAGGAGCCAGCCGGCCACTCCCAGCCACAGGCCCCCAAACACAAACCACGGCCCTTTCCGCTGGAAAAAAAAATGAGATGCCCCCCTTCTGGATGGCAGATGGCAGGAGCCACATTTTAGTATCAAACCAGTCCGACTTGGCACTTCTGTCGCCTTTCATCTGGGAACCATCCTGCGTATCGTGGATCTTCAGGAGCCAGCCGGCCACTCCCAGCCACAGGCCCCCAAACACAAACTACGGCCCCTTTCCCCTGGCAAACAAAACTCACCCGCCCCGCTTCAGGCTGGCAGATTGCAGGAGCCAATTGCCACTTTCACACCAGCCCGACTCGGCACTGGTGCCACCTTTCATCTGGGAACCGTCCTGCGTATAGTGGATTTTCAGGAGCCAGCCGGCCACTCCCAGCCACAGGTCCCCAAACAAATGCTACGGCCCTTTTCCCTGGAAGTAAAACTGACCTGCCCATCTTCTGGCTGGCAGATTGCAGGAGCCACTTGCCTCTATCAAACCAGCCAGACTCGGCACTGGTGCCACCTTTCATCTGGGAACCATCCTGCGTATTGTGGATTTTCAGGAGCCAGCCGGCCACTCCCAGCCACAGGCCCCCAAACACAAACTACGGCCCTTTTCCATGGCAAACAAAACCCACCTGCCTCGCTTCTGGCTGGCAGATTGCAGGAGCCACTTGCCTCTATCAAACCAGCCCGACTCGGCACTGGTGCCACCTTGGGTCTGGGAACCATCCTGTGCATCGTGGATTTTCAGGGGCCAGCCGGCCACTCCCAGCCACAAGTCCCCAAATAAAAACTAAGGCCCTTTTCTCTGGAAGTAATAATGACCTGCCCATCTTTTGGCTGGCAGATTGCAGGACCCACTTCGAACTATCATACCAGCCCGATTGCCACTGGTGCCACCTTTCATCTGGGAACCATCCTGCGTATCGTGGATTTTCAGAAGCCAGACGGCCACTCCCAGCCACAGGCCCCCAAACATAAACTACGGCCCTTTTCCCTTGCAAACAAAAGTCACCCACCCCACTTCTGGCTGGCAGATTGCAGGAGCCACTTGGCACTATCATACCAGCCTGACTTGGCACTGGTGCCGCCTTTCATCTGGGAACCATCCTGCGTATCGTGGATTTTCAGGAGCCAGCCGGCCACTCCCAGCCACAGGCCCCCAAACACAAACTACGGCCCTTTTCCCTGGAAGTAAAACTGACCTCCCCATCTTCTGGCAGGCAGATTGCAGGAGCCACTTGGCACTTTCAAAACATCCCGACTTGGCACTGGTGCCACCTTTCATCTTGTAAGCATCCTGCGTATCATGGATTTTCAGGAGTCAGCCGGCCACTCCCAGCCACAGGCCTAAAACACATACCACGGCCCTTTTTCCTTCAAGTAAAACTGAACTGCCCATCTTCTGGCTGGCAGGTTGCAGGAGCCACTTGGCACTATCAAACCAGCCCGACTTTTCACTGGTGCAACCTTTCATCTGGGAACCATCCTGCGTATCGTGGATTTTCAGGAACCAGCCGGCCACTCCCAGCCACAGGTCCCAAAATAAATATCACGGCTCTTTTACCTGGAAAAAAAACTCAGCAGCCCCGCTTCTGGATGGTAATTTTCAGGAGCCACTTGGCTCTATCAAACCAGCCCGACTTGGCACTGGTGCCTCCTTTCATCTGGGAACCATCCTGCGTATAGTGGATTTTCAGGAACCAGCCGGCCACTCCCAGCCACAGGCCCCCAAACACATACCACGGCCCTTTTCCCTGGAAGTAAAACTGACCTGCCCATCTTCTGGATGGTAATTTTCAGGAGCCACTTCGTAGGATCAAACCAGCCCGACTTGGCACTGGTGCCTCCTTTCAACTGGGAACCATCCTGTGTATCGTGGATTTTCAGGAGCCAGCCGGCCACTCCCAGCCACAGGCCCACAAACACAAACTACAGCCCTTTTCCCTGGAAGTAAAACTGACCTCCCCATCTTCTGGCTGGCAGATTGCAGGAGCCACTTGGCACTATCATACTAGCCCGACTTGCCACTGGTGCCGCCTTTCATCTGGGAACCATCATGCGTATTGTGGATTTTCAGGAGCCAGCCGGCCACTACCAGCCACTGGCCCACAACGACAAACGATGGCCCTTTTCCCTGGAAGTAAAACTGACGGGGCCATCTTCTGGCTGGCAGATTGCAGGAGCCTCTTGGCACTATCATACCAGCCCGACTTGGCACTGATGGCCCCTTGGGTCTGGGAACCATCCTGCGTATCGTGGATTTTCAGGAGCCAGCCGGCCACTCCCAGCCACAGGCCCCCAAACACAAACTACGGCCCTTTTGCCTGGAAGTAAAACTGAGCTGCCCATCTTCTGGCTGGCATTGCAGGAGCCACTTGCCTCTATCAATCCAGCCAGACTCGGCACTGGTGCCACCTTTCATCTGGGAACCATCCTGCGTATCGTGGATTTTCAGGAGCCAGCCGGCCACTCCCTGCCACAGGCCCCCGAACACAAACCACGGCCCTTTTCCCTGGCAAACAAAACTTACCCACCCCGCTTCTGGCTGGCAGATTGCAGGAGCAACTTGACTCTATCAAACCAGCCCGACTTGGCACTGGTGCCATCTTGGGTCTGGGAGCCATCCAGCATATTGTGGATTTTCAGGAGCCAGCCGGCCACTCCCAGCCACAGGTCCCCAAACAAATACTACGGCCCTTTTCCCTGGAATTAAAACAGACCTGCCCATCTTCTGGCTGGAGATTGCAGGAGCCACTTGGTACTATCAAACCAGCCTGACTTGGCACTGTCCACTTTCATCTGGGAACCATCCTGCGTATCGTGGATTTTCAGGAGCCAGCCGGCCACTCCCAGCCACAGGCCCCCAAACACAAACTACGGCCCTTTTCCTTAGAAGTAAAACTGACCTGCCCATCTCTGGCTGGTAGATTGCAGGAGCCACTTGGTTCTATCAAACCAGCCCGACTTGGCACTGGTGCCACCTTTCATCTGGGAACCATCCTGCGTATTGTGGATTTTCAGGAACCAGCCGGCCACTCCCAGCCACAGGCCCCCGAACACAAACTACGGCCCTTTTTCCTTCCATTAAAACTGACCCGCAACTCTTCTGTCTGGCAGATTGCAGGAGCAATTTGGCTCTATCAAACCAGCCCGACTTGGCACTGGTTCCACCTTTCATCTGGGAACCATCCTGCGTATAGTGGATTTTCAGGAACCAGCCGGCCACTCCCAGCCACAGGCCCCCAAACACAAACTACGGCCCTTTCCCTTGAATTAAAACTGGCCTGAGCATCTTCTGGCTGGCAGATTGCAGGAGCCACTTGGCCTATCATCAACCAGCCCGACTGGCACTGGTGCCGCCTTTTATCTGGGAACCATCCTGCGTATCGTGGATTTTCAGGAGCCAGCCGGCCACTCCCAGCCACAGGCCCCAAACACAAACTACGGCCTTTTCCCTGGATAAAACTGACCTGCCCGTCATCTGGCTGGCAGATTGCAGGAGCCACTTCCCTCTATCAAACCAGCCCGACTCGCACTGGTGCCACCTTCATCTGGGACCATCCTGCGTATCGTGGATTTTCAGGAGCCAGCCGGCACTCCAGCCACAGGCCCCCAAACACAAACTACGGCCTTTTCCCTGGAAGTAAAACTGACCTGCCCGTCATCTGGCTGGCAGATTGCAGGAGCCACTTGCCTCTATCAAACCAGCCCGACTCGGCACTGGTGCCACCTTTCATCTGGGAACCATCTGCGTATCGTGGATTTTCAGGAGCCAGCCGGCCACTCCCAGCCACAGGTCCCCAAACACAAACTACGGCCCTTTTCCCTGGAGGTTAAACTGACCTGCCCATCATCTGGCTGGTAGATTGCAGGAGCCACTCGGTTCTATCAAACCAGCCCAACTCGGCACTGGTGCCACCTTTCATCTGGGAACCATCCTGCGTATCGTGGATTTTCAGGAGCCAGCCGGCAACTCCCAGCCACAGGCCCCCAAACACAATCCACGGCCCTTTCCCCTGGAAAAAAAACTGAGATGCCCCTCTTCTGGATGGTAGATGGCAGGAGCCACTTTGTACTATCAAACCATTCCCACTTGGCATTTCTGCCGCCTTTCATCTGGGAACCATCCTGCGTATCGTGGATTTTCAGGAGCCAGCCGGCCACTCCCAGCCACTGGCCCACAACGACAAACGATGGCCCTTTTCCCTGGAAGTAAAACTGACCTGCCCATCTTCTGGCTGGCAGATTGCAGGAGCCTCTTGGCTCTATCAAACCAGCCCGACTTGGCACTGGTGCCACCTTTCATCTGGGAACCATCCTGCGTATCGTGGATTTTCAGGAACCAGCCGGCCACTCCCAGCCACAGGCCCCCGAACACAAACTACGGCCCTTTTTCCTTCCATAAAAACTGACCCGCAACTCTTCTGTCTGGCAGATTGCAGGAGCCTCTTGGCTCTATCAAACCAGCCCGACTTGGCACTTGCGCCACCTTTCATCTGGGAACCATCCTGCGTATAGTGGATTTTCAGGAACCAGCCGGCCACTCCCAGCCACAGGCCCCCAAACACAAACTACGGCCCTTTTTCCTTCAAGTAAAACTGAACTGCCCATCTTCTGGCTGGCAGGTTGCAGGAGCCACTTGGCACTATCAAACCAGCCCGACTTTTCACTGGTGCAACCTTTCATCTGGGAAGCATCCTGCGTATCGTGGATTTTCAGGAGCCAGAGCCTCCAGCACCCCAACAACACGGCCCTTTTCCTGGAGTAAAACGACACTGCGGCCACATTGCTTTCAGCCATTATGGTCAACTGGACACTGCGTTCACTGCGGCACTTTCATGGCTGTTTGCGGAGAAAAGAAGAAACCTCACAACTTGTAAAAGTTGTAAAGCCCGGTATGCTTTATTACGACGCGCGCCGGACGCAAGACTCCCCAAAAGGGCATGCGTACCCCTGAAGATTTCAGACCTCTTTTTATCCCCCTTCCAAATGCATATGCATACAGTTTCACAATAAGTTCATACATATTCATCTTGCATGACACTTAGCACTAATTCTTCTTTATCGGAGGAATTCCTAGGTCGGGGGCAGATTGACCTCGTGGTTTTTCTGTTTTTCTTTTTCTGTCTCCTCGCTGTCTCTGGAACGCGGCCTCTCCTTCAGCTTTAGCTCCACAGACCCTTCACCTCTCCCAGACACTTCACCTACTCTGTCTCATTCCCCCTTTCCTAGGAAATAAGTAAATTCTTTTACTTAAGGAAAATTTCCACGACAATAAGTGTCTTTTAGCGCTTTACCATGTACATTCGACAAAGAGGTTAGTACAGCTATTCGTTGTAGCATCCTACAGTTCCAAATTAACAATATAATAGACAATCCTAAGCTTATCCCAACTAATATTAGTAAAACTACAATGGGTGCACAACTTATCAAAGATTCCATTTGCAGTTGGTGATCACCCAAAGATCACATCTCACCAGTGATTATCCGTATTTTATTCTTTGTAGAACTCTGGTTATTTCTTTTGTACCATGTTGGACAGTAATTAAGGTTTTCTTTCCACTTTCTCGGATTTCTTTCAAGACTTCTAATAGGTCTTGGTGCTTAATTAATTGTTTTACCAATGTAAGGTTCACCCCGATAGGGGTAGGTGGTAGTCTGTGATACATTGTGTAATTGGCTGTAATCAGCTGGTGGGATGTTACTGGTACCAAATACGAAAAATCACACCCAATAATCTTAACAAAATTACAAATACAAATACAGAGATTAGAATGGTTTCTACTAGACAGAATAACATCATTGCTATTAATTTGTACAGCAGCACAAGCAGTTCTCAAACATACACCCTTTTCCAGTATATACGAGCACAGTTTTCTGGTCAGTGACTGGATGAATTTCAAAGTGACAAATACTCTGTTCATGTCCAAACACATCCTGGGCATTAGCAGTATTGCTTTCACAAATGAATCCCATTTGTTCTCTAGTAATGCAGGATTCTAAGTTTACTACCTGCCACTTTTCATTCATCTTTTTGTGCCCACACTCTATGTTCTGAAGAATAGAGTGTTGTTTCTTCATGGTTTAATCTTAGGGCAATGATGGGATGGATAACATAAACAGTGGCATTACATAAGCACAAAGGCAGTGGCCACATTAGAAATAGGATCATAGGTGAAATTCACCATAATCCACCAGGATTAAAACTTCCTTTCAAAATCAATTGCATTATCCCATTCAATTTTCTGAATTTCAGCTGGAAAATTACCTTCACCCTTTCCTATATGATCAGAGCTGCTGTTGCTTGTATCCATAACTGTGCTTGTATACAACTGAAAGCTAAAGACACATTATCTTGAACTATACTAAGTGCTTCTACTATCAATTTGTGGTCTTGGTCCCCGGCCTGTTCATTACTTCTTTACTTTGGCAGTACTTTTGAAATCTGTCACTGGCTAGTTCCTAATGCCAGTAGAGATTACTATAAAGGCTGCTTCAATTTTGTTAGGCTACCTGCTGCAGCAGCCAGTTTATTCATCAGTATTTCTGAATCAATTCTATTTAAAACTCCTAATCTTGTCCCTAATATGCCAGTTAGATGTTTGTTATGGGGCACAGGAACTGCTTTCTGTCCATGATCATCCCTCCCTGCCAGAGAGATGTGCTTACTACAAATTCAGACACACTTCACAAATGTATCTGACAGAGGTTTAGGTCATACTTGAGACAGATGTTTGTTCTGAAATGTAGAGACTTCAGGGAATCTTAACTTCTTTCTCTCCCTCCAAAGCACCTGATTTCCCAGATGTGTGGCAAGCAGGAATGTCTCTCCTGCTCACCCACCTTGCCCTTAGCTAAGATCAAGCTGTGGACTGTGTTCAGGGCAGAAGATAATGGAGGGGAAATCTTGAGAGAGAAGAGCCTAAATTCATTGCAAATCTACAGCTGCTGCTGAGCTCTGAGGGGTCTACTCTCCTCTACTTTACAATCAACACCTCAACTGGACATCACTGATCCAAACTCAGTAGAAAGGATAGCTATCAATAGAAATACTTAAGCCGCTGTGTAAAAATGCGTGTCCACTTATTCAAATGAAATTGACAGTAACTGAGACTCAAGGCGGTATTCTACAGGCTGTTCAGTGAATTACACAACATCTGATTCATAGTATCACGACATCTGGTGCTCTATACACAGGAGGTCAGCCTAATTACATCTGTCTCTATAGCATCCTATAGACTAGCACTTTACTTTGATTTCTTCTCTTCAGATTCCTTGAAGTGTTTCACAGCTCCTGTTCTTGCTATTTTACTCCTCACATACTTGATTCTCGTGGATTACTACAGTAGATATGTTTAATATAAACCTTCTTTATCTCAAAGGTTTTCCTATGGATCCAGTATACTGATTAAATGCCAGGGACCAAGGCCATTCAGCATTGCTTTGGGTAGAGGTACTCTCTAGTTCTAAAACTTCAGTTATAATTCCATACAAAACAATTCTGTACACTAAAGTATGAGCTACTCCCGACCGCAATATACTCATTTTGCCCGAATAAGTTTTAGTCTCAGTTCATTGTCTCCTGGTGTCACTCCTGAAGGGCTTCTGGGCCTTCTTCACCCGAGAGTGATGGATCCAGCATTCTGCTCCTTGATTTTGATTGCAGTGAAGGTGGTGAGAGGTACTTGCAGTGGTCTCTCTCACTGTGGTTCTGAAGTCTTCTCTGTAAGAGACTTAACATATACATCAACCCCAGGCTATCCAACTCCCTGCTCCGAGTTCCAGCCACAAGTTTCTCAATTACTCTGAGCTGTTTGCTTAATGCCACCATGTAAGTGGACATTCTGGACATTCCCTTGTATTCTGTTGTCTTCTATAAGGCATTCCAAAAGGATTCAGCATTCCTTTAGCTCAAAAGGTTTAGTTTGAATTTGCAATAGTGCTAGTGGAAGAGCTTCTTGTCCCAGTCTTATGATTTGCTGCTTAATCAAATGATTCATTCTCTCCCCCTGGCCGCTTGATTGGGGCAGTATGGGGTGTGAAGTTCTTAATCTATGCCCAGATGGCTACTAATCTGTTGCACTATTTTGGAAATGAAAGGTGATTCTTTATCTGAGGATATTGTGGCTGGAACTCTGAAGCGTGGTATTATCTCTTGTAAAAATGATCTGGTCACCTCTTGAGCTTTGACAGTTCTGGTGGGGAATGTTTCTGGCCACCCTGAAAATGTATCTATTAATACCAGTAAATACTGATAACCCCCTTTCCTTGGGAGTTCTGAAAAGTTGATTTGCCACTGCTATACAGGCCCATGGCCTCTCCCAGTCTGACCAAGTTTTGGCCCGGGGGTATTTTGAGGTTAGTCTGGAGGCAAGGATCACATTATCAGCTCACCTGAGTGATAGTGGCATATAGATTCCTGACAATGATACAACAGTCCTTTCAATCAGATGTGTGTTCTAGAAAGCCTGTGGGGATTACTACTTCAAAGTCAACACTTCATTCCAGTGCACTCTGTATCACTCGCAGCCTTGGTCATTTCGAGAAAGGAGCCACACTCTATAAAAGGCTTTAAGTAATTAGGCCCTAGTGTGTTTTCTAGTGCCCTTCCTTCACTAGTAACCACGAAAATGGGAGGGATTACTAGCTCTCTTTCAATGGTAGCCCACCCCTTGCAGTTGTACGTCTCTTTTGATTAGTATTATTGTATTATGGCTTACCTTCGAGGAAAATCTGTACCTCACCCTTTGCTGCTTTCTTTGCCTCTCCATCCGCCAGCTCATTTCTTTCCTCAATTTTAAGCTCACTCTCTGGTGTGCCTTAATATGCCTTTTCAGGTAGCCGAACTGCTTCCAGCAGCTGGATTGTCTCTTCTTTCCCTGTGAGGTCAGCAGTCCCCTCTCCTTCCAGATGGCTCCATGTGCATGCACAACTCTGAATGCCTTTTGCTGTTTCTAAGGCATGGGTCCATGCATTTATCTCAGCATCCTGTGCAGAGGTACCTGTTGGTAAGGGTCCAGACTCTATTACCTCTCTGCAGGTAGTCACTGTGAACTTTGCAATGTCGCTTTCTTGTCAGTGACCCAGGTCTCTGCATCGTCCGGAGGAGTGTCCTTTAAGTCTGGGCGGCTGGAGTAGGTAGCTTCAGTGGTCTCTAGGCAATCATGGTGTACTGCTCTCCTTGATTCCACTGAGAAAAGAAGCTGGGTTGACAATATTAGTCACCAC